>NC_053131.1:8626923-8851923 GCF_010015445.1 Perca fluviatilis
GCACACACACACACACACACACACACACACACACACACACACACACACACACACACACACACACACACACACACACACACACACACACACACAACACACACACACACACACAGCATGAATAGGCACCATTAACTTAAATTACAATGATTGGCCAACAGCAAGACAGCTGGTCAAAATCCAAATAACCCGCTGAGAATCTCAATGTAATACTAATACTAAACATGTGTTCAGATCAACTGTTACATTTAGGGCGCCTTGCTCTATTGTTGAGAAGTGTTGAAGCAAGCAGCACAATACTGCTTAAAAAAAATTAAAATCGCTGTTCAGGTCAATCTGTCTTTTGTTCATTTGTGTGTGTGTGTGTGTGTGTGTGTGTGTGGTGGGTGGGTGGGGTGGTATACGAGTGGATGAGTATATTGCAGTAAAGTTGCATAATACTTTGAATTATGATTCAATAATTGCAGTCATATGAAATACAAAAATGAGGCCAACACCTGCTATGAATACACTCCATAGCAAGGTATTGAACTTGATGTTCAGTGTTGAAATCTAATTTTCCTTTTAGCACTTGTTGGCTCCACATCACATCAAGATCATTTTTCGGTGTTAACTGTATAAAAATGGTTAATGGTCTAATCTAAATCAGTTGGCATCTACAGTATAATGCGTTGCAGTGTGTCTGAAGGTGGCAAAAAGCTTTGTAGAATTCAGGATTTCATTTCAGCAATTCATTTTGGATCAATTCAGTATTTCAGGTATGGTGTTTTGTTCCCAACAGCAACAACAGAGCGTCCTGAATATGGCCGACGTCTAGCCGGCATCTTCTCTATTATCAACGGCCAATGAGGCAAAACACCTCGACAGTGTGACATTTAAAAAAGTGTGAAATGCCCATTATAATTTCCCAGAGCCCAAGGTGACATATTGAAATCGCTTGTTTTATCAAGATATTCACTTTACTATCATACACTCAGTTGCCAGTTTATTAGGCACACCTAGCTACGGTAAAACTAATGCAGTCTAATGTAACAATCCTGCAAAGAGAGGTGTTAATTCAACTTTTTGATCAATTTGGAGGATATAGTTTGTGGTGCTGTTGAATTGTACTGCGTTATACTGACAGGAAGGGCAGAGTATTGGTAGACGATACCTTTAAGGTATCGTAAAAAAGGACTATTTGTATGGTTTTGCTTGCAGCCGACCATCGCATCATTATCACTTTAAAGCCTCTGCTCATGTTGAAAAACATTTCTAGCAATAATAATGATAAAGGTGTCATCTGTCCTGTCCTAACAGGGGCAACAAAGGGGCTAACAAAGCGGGAAGATGTCGGTACCCTTTAAGGGTACAAGTATCGGTACTGGTATTTTAATTTGTTAAATGATACCCAGCACTACTGACAGGTGTTTTCACTAAAACAATGAGTATACGACAAAGAAAAGAAAAAAAGAAATCTCACATCTGAGAAGCTGAAACCAACAGCATTAAATTTCATTCAGCACAATTAAAATTTGGCCTTGACTGAACAATGAATTTATCTAAAATATAGTTGACAATTATTTTCTGTTGATCGACTAATCCTATAATTGACTAATTGCTTCCGCTCTCTTCATTTTATCCTCGTCTTGTTTAATCATTCATGCACCACTATGAATTGTAAGTGATGCACAACATTAGCATTGTTTATGTTCACTGGTTGTTACAGTTTTCAAGAAAAGTCCTTTCCAGTTTCTTTGTTGAAGTTCCCAGTTAAAAGTATTGAAATGGGAATTTACTGTATTAAGAAATGCTTCCAGCAGCAGCAGCTGCTGCTTTCTGTTGCTGGAGCAGTTGATCACTGTAAAGATTTAGTTGTTTTAACCTTGTCTAGTATAGCTCACATGAGATTTTCTTGGTAGCTCTACCGCCAGACACTTTTGGGGTGTTTTACTTTTACAATGAAGCGACTTATTCTGAGGGCATTCCTGGAAATACACTTGTCGTGGAAACACTGAAATGCTCTTGCCTCAATTAGCGATGTTTACAATTTCCACAACGTTTAAACAAAATGACACAATGCTACTCAATACCAGATTAAACAGCTTTTTAAGATGAATGCGTTTACAGTCAAGCTATTTCCATGCAGCATGCTGCCCGGAGGGGTCGTCTGTCTCTCTGTCTAGATGGAGATAAATGCCCAGTGTTGCCCAGAGAAAGGCGGGCTGCTGACTGATAAAGGCTGTGTTTGGGATGAAGCTCGGCTGTTAGTGTTTACTTCAATTGTCCGGTAATCACCAGCTTTCCGGGGGGAAGGAGAGGTCTCCCACCGAGCTGCACCTGGACCCTGTTCCGGAGCGATTATACCGGTGGGGGAGGAGATTCCTGTCCCGAACAAAAGTCCGATCAAAACACGCCAGGAAGTCAGAGGAGGACAGAGGACAGCGGCAGAGGTAAAAAGTCATTCAATGTTTATAGATTACATATATTGACAGTGCAGATGCATAGAGTAGATCGATGTGTTTAGAGTAGATAGATGTGTTTGTGAGAGAAATAACTGAAGACATTGAAAGAAAACGTTGAGCATCCTTCAATAAAAGAAAAGGTATAAATGTGTGTATGTAGGTGTCAGAATAGAAGCAGAGAAAGAAAGAAATTGACAGCATAATTGGGAGGTGTTACATGTTGCAATTTAACATCAATAAATCATTACAAAAATAATTTGAGGTGTCAGTATAATTACAGTAAACAAACCGGTCCATCCTGAGGAGAATTAGCAGCCTATAACAGCCTCAGCTTTACCTTGTGTGCACCATGGTTACGCTACACAGGGAATGGGAGAGATTGTTTTACAGCAAATACATGGTAGGTGGGTGCTGTTCACAGCACAGACACGATTTCTGACTTTGGATCTAAAGATTTCTTCTTACTAAAGCCAGAATGAAAAATTATTGGCAGTATTGAAATGGAACTTGTTGAAACTGTATTGAAATTGTGACATTGGAGCCCAGGTATTAGCTAACAGGTATTATATGTGTAGCGATTAAGTTGTAAAGGCATTTATTGAAAAAAATAAAAAATAAAATGTTATGCTAGGAAGAAGGTATAAAGGTAATAGATAGGGATGTGGGTCTGTTGATGGACCATGTTGTTCCATACTGAAATAACTCAACAATTATTGGATGACTTGCCATGAAATGGTGTACAGACATTTATGGTGCCCAGAGGACTCCAGTGACTGCTCGACCTTTCATATGGCGCCATCAGCAGGTCAAAGTTACCGGTTATAGGCGACTTGTCAGTGTGTTTTGAGGCAGTGTGAGAATCCCGATAATTGTGAAATATAAAGTCTATTCGTGTTACATTGGGGGGTTAAAGAACACAACAGGACGTCACACAAATGGGCTATTTCAGTGACACTCCCACCGCGCTCAACCCCGCGGCAAATCATTGGATCGCTTTCGTTTTCGGTCTGAATGTGCCCTGAGACGGCAGCCATGCTAGTGGCTATGTGATACAGCATAAATTAACATATTAGCAAGTATTAGCCAAATTAAAATGTTGACCTGATGATGGTACCAGAGGAAATGTCTCCAAACTCCATGGGCTTTTTTGTCTGGCACAATTATCATCCTAATTCATCTGATAGTTCAGTCTGATAGATAGTAGAACCAGAGTGGTACATGTGGACCAACCAACCGACTGATCTACTGTATAATTACACAGACACAAGTTACGTCTCCTGCACGGCTCAAATTGTGATGGGACACATTTGATTAATTGAGTCTACAGGCTGAAATCAGTACTCTGCTAAGTTTCTCATAAGGGAAAATGGGCATTTGTGTGAAACTTATTAGTTTCAGTATTATAGTTTAACATTTTAATTGAGAGCCAGTATATTCTAGAAACGGTGAGGCAGAGAGAGAAGAGAATGGAAGACTGATCAGGAGAGTGTTATGTTACACAGTGCATAGTAAAATAGGACGGGGGGGGACACACACAGAGAAATTGAAAAACCAACAGAGAGCAGGTGCTTAGAGAGAAGGAATGGAGTGTGATGGAAGAGATCTGCAGTGCAAATAGACTGAGTATATGAGCCTACAGTATGCATGGGGAGAGGAAAGAAAGGAAGAGGAGGAAAGAGGGGGACGTAAGAAAAGGACAGAGAGAAAACAAAGCTGAGAAAAGACCTTTAACTATTGAAACCTACAGAGACTACACACATGCACGTGTAACACCTTATTTCCACCGATGTACACAGATTTGTTTCGTCTGAACAGTCAGCATGTACATACAGGCAACACCACACTAAACTATGGGTCGATATTGAGTCGTTTCACTGGGCATGACTCTTTTTTTTAATGAAATGCTGGATAGAGACAGTACAAGAACAGCTCTGCGGACAGTTAACTTTTTAAGAGTGAGGCAAGCTTCAGATTAGCTTTGGATCTGCACTGCATGAACTAGATTATAAAAACAACACTCACAACATTGGATTTTGTGTTGGTCTGCTGGTAGGTCGGCTGGTCCACCCCTATGTTCCAGAATGAAATATCTCAACAAAAACTATAGACCAAATCACTGTGATGTCACGCTAACAGAAACGTCACTTCCAGGTAGACACATGGCAGTTGATTTGAATTGCAGAGATATGTGAAATTGGCAAACAAAATGACAAAAGAGCTCATCATTGACTGCAGGAAGAAGCAGGGTGAGCATCTGCCGCTACACATGAACAGAGAAAGAGTAGATAGTGTCTCCAGTTTTAGGTTATTGGGCAACCACATCTCAGAGGCTCTCAAGTGGTCAACCAACATAAACTCTCTGGTTAAGAAGGCACAACAGCAGCTTCCCTTCCTAAGAACTAGGGTTGGGTACCGAAATCCTGGTGCTAATACGGCACCGGTGCCTAAACGGCCGGTATCTACCGCACCGAATTGCAACGCAGATTTTGGTGCCTCATGTCGGTGCCACTTAAATGCCTTCTGCGCTGCTCTCTGATGCTCTGAAACAAACGTTAGAGGCAACAGGAGCATCGCTGCACATGACGCTAGTTAACGCTTCACTTGACAGCAGGTCACGTTAGCCTACTAGCTAGCAGCTGGATTAAAACGGTTAAAATGCTGACAGCTAAACTGTGTAAAGGGTGTCTGTATATCACTGTAGAGGATTCCAACAGCGGGACGTTAAGCAGCGTGCAGCTGCCGTAGCGCCGTTGTCGGAAAAACAACACAGACGGTACGTTCACTTAAAACTAGTAAGCCTCGTGGTAAAAATACCCTATTCCCCTATTTTTTTAAGTATCGGTTCAGGCACCGAAAAAGAACGATACCCAACCCTACTAAGAACACTCAGGAAAGTCAACCTGCCACAACAGCTGCTAGCGTCCTTCCACATCGAGAGTGTCCTGACACATGGGATCCTGGTGTGGCAAGAGTTCTTAGCCCAGAAGATCCCCAACACACATCTGCCTGCCCTGGCAGACATATATAGCTCCCTTTGCCTGCGAAAGGCATACTGCATTCTAAAATTCTTTTAAAGTTTGTCCTGCCCTCAAGAACGCGCTACAATTTTGACCCTAAGGCCATCACCACACAGAACTCTGCACCGAAAGCACACCCTGATGGGTGCATACGGAGGTATACTGTGTATGCACGTTTAAATATGGGTGTTTGTGTCAGTGTGTGCATGTGAGTGTAAAACTGTTATTTATAACTTTTATAACTCCCTTAGCATTATTTTATTTTTATTTTTTTTAATCTTGTACATTTGAGCTCTGCTCAGGCAGTGCGCCTGAATTCCGTTGTCTGCACCAGTATAATAACAATAAAGAAAAGCTAATTCTAATGTGAAAGATTGACTAGGCTATGACTAGATCAGAAGGCAGACATACCCCCTGCAGCTTCCAATCAGTTGTAATGCACAAATCAGAATTATGATCGGAACAACAATCCTACACATTGTCAGTTCTGAAATGATGAAAAAACAAGAACAGGATAGTTGTGTCGTTGTGTTGTGAGTCCTCAAACTTATGCACTGAGGACTACAGTGAAAGATTTTTAATATAAAAGCCATCAGGCAACTCTCAGAATTGCATCTGATTTGATGGACGAGGTTGTCAAAAATAATAATTTATGGCTGGAAATATAAGTGTCTGGGAAGCGTGTGTGTGGTGTGGGAGTGGCTGTTTATCCGCAACAGTTCATCTCTGACAGGTTACATTTTTCCCCTCAGTCCTCTGTTCCATCACCATGTTCAGACAATAGCAGGAACCCGGTGCCTCTGTTAAAACATGAAGCCAATTAGCTCTGATGGCACCACTCTGACAACGCCTGTCCTCCTAAAACTGAAGAAGCAACAGGAAATGTGACATCCGCCAAGTCTTTGGAAAGTTCATGTAATTGTGCTCCACTCAGTAGTACACCCAGGAGACACACGCCAAAGGGTCCTTTGGAGGGGGCCAAGAGGTACTGAATGGGGAAAGAAGTAGGGCTGCTTTGGGAGGCCTCAAAGGAGGAGGAAAGAGGGAATTGTGGTATTGGTGGTGAGAAGCAAGGGCTTTAGCTAAGAGCTAGAATAGAAGGTAATTGCTGCGGCCACAGAAAGATAAAGGAAGAGAAAGTGTCATAAAGAACATGAGATCCAAAGAGAATCTGTGAATGGAGTACTGAAAACTAATAATTTCATAACCAAATGTTGATGTTCTGAGGGTTTATATATATATATATATATATATATATGGATGCACCGATTCGGCTTCGGCCGAATATTGGGCTTTTTGACGGGGTTCGGTTTCTGCCGAACCTTCGAATTTTTTTTCCACCGAACCGAACCCTACGCTTGCACTACGTGTGCTACGCTGGTCGACGTAATGACGGAGCCGTTGATTAAGGGAAGGTGTTTACGTAGCGGAGCGTTCAATGCAGCAGGCGGTGAGAAAGGGGAAATTGAACTGGTGAGCAGAAAAAGTGTTGTTTGGCAGTACTTTCAGTCAAAAGAAGGCCATTCAAGTCCAGCTACATGTTCAATTTACAATGACGATTTGTCTCGTGGTGGCGAGGACCCTAAAAACACAACACAACATCGCCGTTGTTACAACATTTGCGTATGAAACATCCGAAAAAATACGAGTTGTGCATGAAGGTATCTACAGACAGCAGCCAAAATACAGCTTCAGGTACGGCAAAAGGAAGGACCGTCACAGCTAAAAACTTGTGTTAACCAGACGACTATTACCAGCTTCATTAATGCGTTTACGGTGTTCATGGACTGAGGATGGGAGTAAGATTCGGTATTCGATTTCGGATTTGGCAGAATCTTAACCAGTGGATTCGGTATTCGACCGAAACCCCAAAAATCTGGATTTGGTGCATCCCTAAAATATAATACATATACATATCTCACAGGTCTATCTCTCATATATCTCACTGGCTATCTGCACCGTATGTGGGCTCCCACTGCATTTGTGTATGTCACTCAGTTCACCTAATTAGGTTCCACTCGATATCTTGCGAGCGTGAACTGAAGACATGGACTCTGTAAGGTCCTTGGAGCGGGCCAAGAGGTATGGAGAGCTAAGTGGAGGTGCACAGCAGGAGGGCCAATAAAGACTAGGAAGGAAGAGAGAAACGAAGCAAGGAAGTACAGAAAATATGCACAGCTCCTCTCCTCCTCTCTATGAAAAACTGTTAAAAAAACAAACAAAAAAAAACTGACTTTAAACATATGGCAAAACACGTTTTATGCCTGGCTGAAGTGGTTGTTCCACTTGATTCATAGTTATTTAGGTAGTTATTGTATATTATATAAAATGAATAAAAACTACTGAAACTACTGGTGACTGAAAAAGGGGCCGAGTAATGACCGAGTCAGGGAGATCGTGGATAAAAGGCACTAAAAGGAGTTTCCTCCACAGGATGGCTGGCCTTAAGGAAATCCAGAAAAAGCTTGGAGAAAAGCAGCTGCTCTTTCACAATGAAAGGAGCTGGAGGTGGTCGGGCCTCTGATCAGAATGCTTCCTGGAGGAATTCCAGGCGCGTCCAACTGGGAGGACACCCCAGGGCAGACCCAGAACACTCAATAGGGATTACACATTCCATGTGGCCGGGGAAAGTCTCAGGTTGCTGCAGGAAGAGCTAGAGAAAGTGGCTAGGGAGAAGTGCATGTGGCCTACCTTGCTGAACTTGCTAAAACCACAACCCAGAGAAGCAGCAGAGGAAGGGATAGATAGGTGGGTGGATGGATGCTTAGAAATGTGCAATTTTTTCAGTAACACATCCAACAAAAGGTGTTGCACATTCCCTTTGTATTTTATGAGAGCAAACAGCCTTTAATTTCCCACCAGGATCATCTAATTAGGTTTGACTCAATATATTCCAAGCGTGACCTGAAAACATGGACGCTCAGGTCCTTTGGAGGGGGCCAAGAGCTATGAAGATGGAAGTGGAGGTGTTGAGCAGGGAGGCAAATAAAGACGAAGAAGGAAGTCAGCATTAGTAATGGAAGAAAGACAGAAATTAAGAGAAACTATTCAGACTGCCTGTTCACATAACTATCACGCTGCAAATGAACAATAACTAAATAGACATCTTGCCATCATATTCAACAATGGTCTGGCACTCTCCTTTGCACTGCATGCAGGTTCACACTGACTCTCCTGGCATACAGTAATTGTGCTCGACTCTCTGCGAGGGAGCACACAGGAGACTGACTCTTCAGGGTCCTTCAGAGAGAACCAGGAGCTTCTGAGCAAAGCACAACGGGTAACTGAGGGGGGCAAATTAAGACAAGGAGGAAGGAAAGGGTTAGTGTTGAAGGGAAAGAGCTGCAAACCATATAATTGCCTTGGGCCAGACAGAAAGATACAGGAGAAGAGTAAAGGGTGTGACAAAGTGGAGAAAAAGACAGGCCACGTGGTCATTTTCCACATGGAATTTGTTGAGTGGAATTGCATTTGTGGAATATGTCAATAATGTTTTTCTATGTTCCTTTGCACTGCATGTGAAGCCCCCTCTGCACGTGTTGGTGTCACAGGCTTCATTTAATTAAGTTCCACTCAATATATCCTGCAAGTGATGGACTCCACTGGGTCCTTTGGAGGAGGCCAAGTGGGATAAAGGGGGAGAAGGGGGTACTTGCTTCCGAAAAGTAAAGGCCTTTAGTTAGAAGCTGGAAAGCATATAATTGCCTCAGACAGACAGACAGAAAGAAGGAAAAACAGACGGAAAAAAAACAGGGAGGAGAGGAGTGGGTAGGACCAGAGATGGGGGGATAAAGAGATAAAGAAGAAGAAATTAAAGAATCAGAGATCTAGTGAGGGGAGGGATGACAACAGGCGAGGTAAAGACAATAGGAGGCAGACGAAAGCCGGTGAGCCAGTTCCATTACCTGGTCCTGTGTAACGGGAGGGGAGGCCAGGCTGGAACAAATGGACTGTAATTGCACACAATCTGTCTTCGGAGCTCAATCACTTTGCCCTGCGGGGGCCGTTGGTGAGACACTTCTCTCACACTAATCTAATAACCCTCTCCCTCACCTTCGTCCCCGCGGAGACGTTACCTTTCACCTTCAACGCGGACGTTACCCCGACGGAGAAGTGAGGCGTTAAATGCGTTCGCTGGCCGCCATTAACCAGCCACATAACGAACATTGCATATATTTGCATGCGATATCAATCACAGCGTGGAGCTGTTTGCTGACTCTGGAGTTCAACAGCCATTTTTTTTTTTTTTAAGACAGGCTTTTTAAACAATCTTGTTGCTCTAATTGTTTGTTTTGTTTCATAATTAACCCGGTGAATAATGTACACTGCATATATTTACATACAATTTATCAATCAGACCCTCTTCTAACTGCACGGGGGGAGTTGTTTTTCAGAGTCTGGAAATCTACTCCTACAGCATATCTTTCCACACAGATGTGTATGTTTTGCCTTTCAGGTGTCCTGTGTTTGATTTATTTATTTTTTTAATAATAATAATAATAATAATAATAATAATACGCATCTTATTGCTTTTTTTCTGTTATCACTGCTTTATTGTCTGCAAGGGACTTTATGACTCTTTAATGTCAGTAGCATTATTATGGTCTGGCTGCAGATTCAAATTCCTTGAGAGCGAGATATAATGACACTTCTACAGCGATTGCTCATGTGAAAGGGAAACTCATTAGGAAAAAAAAAAGGATTTGAAGTTCCAATGTATTTCAAGACTTTTCTTCCACAAATGTTTGAGGGCAGCATATATTCTGGTCTTGATGAATTTTAAGCAAGTAACTTGAAGATGTGAAAAATCTATTTGAAAAACCTGGAGTAGCACTATTGTTTTGTGTGGCTTTTTCGGGAAGCAAGAGCTGGATTTAGCTAATGAATTCACTGTATCTCATTTTGGAATTAGTTCTACATATATTCATGAATTAGTTTTGCAGTGCACCCTACTTTGCAAAAAACTCTCGGAACATTGCATTTAGCTTTTTAATGAATCCGAAAATGTCATTTAGCCTTTTAATGAATCCTAAAATGCCTTATTAAGACCTGTGTTTTGCAGTTTGTGTCATGTATTGAGATGTTAAATGACTAATAATGTAATTTAATTTCCTCAGCAATTTTAATATCACTTATAAAGTGTACATGTATTATCAGCATTTTTTGCACATTTTAGTTGGTGTGACCTCCTGCTGTGCTTCAGTCTGTCAAGTGCTGTGTGTGTGTGTGTGTGTGTGTGTGTGTGTGTGTGTGTGTGTGTGTGTGTGTGTGTGTGTGTGTGTGTGTGTGTGTGTGTGTGTAGCTGTCCCTTGTTGACTGTCTCTGATCATGCATGCGAACATGATTTATATTTGCCTGGCTGTGCCTGCATCTGTGTGTGTGTGTGTGTGTGTGTGTGTGTGTGTGTGTGTGTGTGTGTGTGTGTGTGTGTTCTAGTTTTATGTGCACGTGTGCATGCATGTGTGAGAGACACATCCACAGTACAGTGTGTCCGGATGTCTCCGTTTTCGTCTGTGCGTCTGTCTGTTGTCCGTTTTTCCGTTCATGTCATTTCCCATCGTCTACCGGGGGGGAAAGGTCTGAGGAGCGTCTCCTTGCACGGAGCACGGGTACTGGGGATATTAGGAGCAGTGAACCAGCAAAGGCCACTCATGCGTGCTGACTACAGAGACAAACATACATGGCGCTCCAATAACATTGTTAGTTCACCCGATCTAGTGAAAACCCCTTGATGTTGTTTTTTTTGAGGGGCTAAACAGACCTGTCTCTTTGATTAAGGACCAAAGCGGTCTCTCCGCGTCAAACATGCACAGTTGTAGTGCTTGCATTGGAAGATTGTGTGGTTAAAGTCAGTGTAGACAGATATATTACAATTTTTGGCTGTGCGCTCTAGCACATCAGATTTGAAGCGACAGTAACTAGGAGTAACTAGAAGAGCTAACTTTCAGCTTGGATTTCATTTTAATCCACATCCATAGGAGAGAGATATTTTCTTGCTGGGGCCGTTTGGTGGGGTTAATTATGTATTGTTGGATAATGTAAATTGTAGTATATATATATATATATATATATATATATATATATATATATATATATATATATATATATATATATATATATATAAAAAACAAGACTAGGCATGGACGTGTGGCATTTGAAAGTCTATTTCGAATATTAGCTACTACAAACACCCGTGATGATTCAAAAGTTCTACACACCAACAATAACCTAACCTGACTCCGCCAGATGGATTGCTTCGCATTTGCTCGGCCTATCCATCTGGGAACTTACCGATGGATAAACCATCTGTCTTTCACCACCTATGTTGGTGATAGACGGGCCATCAGATCAACGAAGCGTATGAAAATACAACCACAAGCCAGGCTACCCCTGCTGCTGCAGGCAAAGCATAGCTCGTTAGCTCAGCAAGCAAGCAACATGTCGGTAAAGGATATTTGCAGTTTGTGTAACGAGAATTTACGAATAAAAGGCACTATTTCAGTTTCCCGGTCCATATTCCAAAAGAAGGATCCAAGAGAAAACGTCTAAACGGCTCCAAATTTTCTCTATCTCAAGATGCCAGACTGATCTGCGAGTAGAAAACTGGAGCTCGCAAGATCAGGACGGTCTCACAAGGCTAACAATAACCATCAGTTCTTCAAATAAAAAAATGAATAATAAAATTCAGCACTGACAAACTTAAAAAAAAAAAAATCAACTTTTCTAGTTGCTAAAAACGACACAGCTTACATCTCTACAAGCAAGTAAGAGACAGGGGCCGTAGGAAATGCCTACAAAACGCTGCATCTTTAGTGACAGAATATTCACCAGCTCGCACAAAGCTCTTTTGCTGGTTGTGATATATCTGCGGGGGGTACTTTGGGCGCCAGGTCCTTCCTCTGGCTGCCAGCCGGCTAACATCCCTAACAACACTGCCAGGAGAGAGCAGAACCAAAGGAGCAAGCCACAGGTAATCTCCTCCGGCTGTTCTAAATCTCTGTTGAAAGAAGCCAGTGTGACACGGTGTCTGGGCACGCACTGGTTACATTACTTTACATTACTTTGCGGCACTTCGCCGTGCTTCTGCCTCCTGTCTCAACTCTGCAGCTGCCAAAAAGCTTGACCAGAGAGCTGTAGAGGAACAGCTGTGGCGCGTTTGTGGTGCAGTCGGAAGTCTCGCATTGCCAGACCTACCTACACAGCGATGTGTCAGCGCTGAGTAATCGCTAACACTGGTGTTGTCAAGAGTTTATTGACGGGTGGACAAATGTCTTCACCGTGGCATCTCTACCGTTGATTGCTGCCTCCACTAATCATTTGTTCTCGTTACTCATTTCAAGGGAGTATCGCCCTATCCAGCCCCACCCGCTGTCTACGGTGGGTCTATGGTGTCCAATAGATTTTATGGGACCAAAAGGTATTGGATTTATTAACTATGTCTTTAAAGCTATAGTGCGTAGTTTGTCGCCCTCATGAGGAATTCTAAGTAATGACAACAACACTGTCGGCGCATCCACACGATACAAGCCTTCCGTCATTGCGCCCCCACCCACCCCCCTCCTCCACGCAGTTGCTAGTAGCCGAAGATTGAAAAAACACGATGGACTCTTCAGAAGAGGTCATTATCTTCACTCGAGCTTCTGCGCGCAAAAGTCACCGGACGACACCATTTTCTGAACATGCTGAGAAATACAGAGACACTTTTGTGGAGCTGACAGGCTTAATTAGCTTTGTATCAACTCATTTGGCAATGGCATTGCATGGAACGGACGTTCAATAATATCAAAAAGTTACGCACAAAAGCTTTAATACAGGGTTTTCCCTACCATTATAAGGCTTAGACACAGCCCCCAAGCCGAATGACTGTAAAAACATTGTGAGCATCAAAGCTAACTAACTGACTTTCCTCAGATCTAATGATTGTAGTCGGTCCTCAGTGGACTTCTTTAGCAAGTTTTGTCTTTAAGCTTTAAGTGTTATTTATCATCTGCTCTAGGTCTTCCAACATATAAGACACAGATATGGTAATAATAGTAGTACAAAACAATTTGAAATTGCATTTTGGTTTTTTTTATTGAAAAACCCAACATTTTCTTGAGAGAGGACCCCAAAGCTCTCTTTCTTTTCATCCCACACTAATGATGGTGTTCTTGAAAACTACAGGGCTGTGTGTGATGTGTTGCTGCTCCACTCTCATCGTTTTCATAATGTTAAGGGCCGTGCTGTAGTGTATGTACATTTTGGTGCGCTTATTAATGTTTTACTATTTACCACTGTGCTATACATTCCTTTTCAGCAATATTCATGAGGATAACCCTTCCCCAAATCACCGCCACAAACACCCATGCTACATATACAAAACAATTGGGACTCTTGTTGCATCTGTGAATATTCACTAATTATTGAGGGAACTGATATCTTTTCATCCCTAGGTATTTCCACATCGATTTGACAAATTTCCATCCTCTTTCTCCCCCGTAGGTGGGTGTGGATGAATCACAGTGGCAGCGCACGTCTCAGGCGGAATGCTGATTAGAAACCCTAATCTGCAATAAGGAATATTCATGCGTCCGTGTAAGTGATCTTAGGAGCGAAGCAGAGCTGCTGTTGTAGGTACAAATGAATAGCGAGACAGCAATTGTTTCTGCTGTTAGTGGTAGAAATGTACTCATTAGAATTCAGCCAGACGCCGAGTACAGATGCCTGATCACGCACGGTGGAGATTGAAGACTCCTGACTGTCAAATTAAGTCTTGCAAAAATACTGTTTGGGTTATTGCTTTGCAGGCGTACAAGTATTTTTAAATAGTCTTGCGTTAGTGTAGCTCTTCCATTAGATACAAGCTAAGGAGGCAGAATGCTTTTAGCTCTTAGCAAAGCACACTGGGACTTATTTTATGGTAGTGAGCTTTTCTTAGCAATAAATTTGGTGTATGAAAAATGTTTTAGGAAATGATTATCCACATGCATCCAACAGAAACGCACACTGTTGCACACACGCACATTGTACTGGAAGTTCGATGTGTTTTGCATTTAAGTAAACTGCAAGCAACACAGCTAATCAACTGGAAATAAATCAGAGAGATGCATTAAAACAAACAAAAGACAGAGGAAGACAGACAAGAAAAATAAGAAGTTTATGGATAAAGTTGGAGAGACAGAGGGGAAGATGAAGAGGGCAGATGATGTCACCCTCAGGCAGTGAAAGCTTTAAAGTTCACCCGGCTTCCTGTTCTGATCTGTCCTGGCCCCTCTCCTGTTGTGTCCAGGGCCACCCAACAGTCATGTAGTGCACAAAGGCAAGTGTAGCTTAACAAACCTTTTCCATTACTGTAATGACCTTCATGACCGAACACCTCGGGAGCGGGAGTCAGTACAGGACCGCTTCCACAGCTCTGCCATTAACTCCCTCCCCATGGGTCTGCTGAGATCAGATCAGCAAGAGAAGAAGCTACAGCGGCAATGTAGCCCACCATCGATCACGGGCACCAGTGCTAGAACAAGGAATCCAATTCAGCCAGTTTCCATTCGACTGAAACTGGACCAGCAAATGATGGTGTAAGATCAACTGTTCCATTATTATCTCCCCAACCACCACCCCTCAACTCTTCATCTTACATACACGTTACAGTGCCACCATTGCTGATCCGAACACCCAGGGTCTGGTAGGTAAAAAATCATGTGTTCTACAGGATTGGGTTGCACCAGCTAGTCATAACACCATTTCTAAGTTTGAACGTATACTCCTTACGTTAGGAACTGCTAGCTAGTTACAAACTAGTTTACTTAATTGGGTTGCACAATAAAAACGTAAAGCTTCATTGTGTAATGTTTTGAGTTGATTCTTAGCAAAAAAACCTTTGTTCTTTCACAAATATGTGCTCATTCATGTGTAATTACTTCCACCAACTAATCAAAGTATTCTCGTAAGCGTAGAATCTGCCATTTAGAATCATCGCGTCGCTGTTAACGCTGAATGGCGATACATGATATATAGCTCTGTATTTTTTTTACAAAGTGGGCTAAATGTTCAGTTTTAAGTCAAAGCCACTTTTCACAAGCTCTTTTATTAAAACATATTGTGATTAAAATAAAATGCAAAGACAGGGTTTCCTTTAACAAATATACAGCTGCAACACATGTAAATGAAAGTTATCTGAAATAAATAGCCTAGGATATATAAAAAAATATATATACTCCGACCTGCGGCCCTTTCCTACATGTCATTCCCCTCCCTTTCATGTCTTTAGCTTTCCTATCAAAATAAAGGCCCAAATCTTTAAAAGAGGAGGAGCGATCCAAACACACGCCTTTACAGAAGGAATGGGTCATGTAACGCAACATTAAACCATATCGATATAAACGACATCGCTTCATTTGTGGAGAGGCAGCGGATGCGAGGACGTTAGGTGCACTGGTGTATTCTGCCACGTTGCGCTTCCATCTTTAAAATACATTAGCCAAAAAGGGACATACCTCCGCCTTTCGCGCTTTTACACTCAGTGGCACCATGACGAATGCCAGGGGGAGATTAGATGGAGGATCATGCTGATACTTTACTAACATTAGCTTGCATTCGTTTGGGAACCTGATAGCTGATGTTAGCAATGAAATGGTACCAAAATAACAAAAACTTAAAACTATTATTACACTGGAAGGAACGGTCACGGACAAAGTCGTACTTCTTGGAATAATACACCGCTATGTAGCTATAAGGAAATTGGTTAAGACAAGTAGTGTTGAATTAGTTGCTAGGAAATATCTGCATCTGTATACAGGAAGTTGCTGCAGCATCAGGAGCTTTAACATCATTTCCAAGTACGACAAATTCAAGAATATATTTAATTTAACAGCCAATCCTTAGCAAATGTAGGTATTACTCGACTTCATTTAAATATAAATGTGTGGAGCTAGCAAAACTAGCTTGATAATATTTGACAGTCAGCTATGCAACAGTTCTCACCTGGCAGTAAGTCATGACCTTCTAGGGGGCCCCGAGGCAAAGATCCGGTGTTGTTTGCAATTAATCAAATTACCAAAAAAATAACTAACGTGCAGTAAATCTGGGCTGCTGGGGCTCTTAAGGGTCTGAGGCCCCCGGGGCAGATGTCCACTTTGGCTGGTTGATTATCTATCCCTGCAGTTAGCTTCATTAAATTCAAAATTAACAAATCTCTACATAGGAAATTGTCTGCGTGGAGCAACCCTTTTTAAATTTGGTGATATGCAAATCTCCATTTAGTACAGACTTGCATTATAATGAGGCAGAGTTTGAACTAAAGAAGAGCTGCTGCAACCAGCTCCAGAGCTCAATGGACAGAGAGTTAAACTCCAACAAACAGTAGAATCCACTCAGTGTTTCACCACACAATCAGTGTTGACCACCACATACATTCTCTCTCTCTCTGCTCCTCTGTGCAGATTGATTAATGCCATTGATTATTCTACACACTCTCCTATACAGTAATGTAGGTGGCGGTATTCAACCTTAAACTTGGTTTGCGATCCGCTAATTAACACACACACAGAAGAAGTTCCTTTTTCCCCACATCGAGCATTTCCCCCGCAGAGAATATGGCTGGAGTCCATCCGGAGTTTAATGGTTAGTATTATGAAGAGTTCTTGCGAGAACACAATTTGAATTTGCTCAGCGAGTCACTCTAACATTCAGTAATGATGCTCATTAACTATGCCCTTGTAGCCGAGCTGCACCAATCACATCGGTGTATTTGATATAGGCGGGCCAGAGGCGAGCTAAACAGATGACGACAGCGCTGCGACGTCAAAGTCATTAGTAAACACTGCAAGATGGCTACGGATGAACACCAGTTGTTTCAAACTGCTTTGGCCGCTACAATGAACGAGTTAGACTTGGCTTTTTATCTAAAAGTGGAACAGAAGACAGTGATCCAATCGTTCCTTTGCAAGAAGGACCTTTTTTGCTCTTTTGCCAACCGGATACGGCAAGAGTTTAACCTACCAGTTAGCTCCGCTGGTAGCTAAGCATATGGATACGCTCTGGATACGTCACCCCGTGTATTGTTGTGATTGGTCGTAGTGTTATCCAATTGCGTACAGTGATATTTTTTAAATGCATGCTTGGTGCCGCTCCTCGAGTTGGGCCATTTTCATTACTCAGTGCCAGACCCTTAATCTTTCGGATTTGGGTCTGGATTTACAGGCTAGGTTTTTACTGCAAAGAGAAAGTTTTGGCGCCTCTTAAGGAGGTTTTAGCCAGCACCAAAGGAATATCCCGGTTGCCAAAACGTCAGATTTTTAGCAGCCAGCCTCCCTCTCATCCACAGTCACTACTGTATACATGCGGCTGGCGCCGATTTGACTGGATCTTAACGCTCCGCTGTATAGCGCTGATGGTATCTCTGTTTGCAGTCAGACTGTACCGGACTCTCCAGGTGACCACGCTGCTCTGGGGACCGGCGGCGCAGCAAGAAACCGCTGCTGTTGGACGCAGAGCTCTCCGTCGGTGGGAGCTCCGACTATGGTCTGTTTGCGCGGCGGGCTACGCTGCCATCTATCAGTATTACACTGAGACAGTTTCATAACCTGTTAAAATAAAAACATCTCATATGTCGCGTTAAGTCTTTTTTTGTGTGTGTGTTTTGGTACAGTTCATTTTAACACCTGATGCGAGCAGTATGGGAGTAGTCTACGCATGAAACTCAAAGATGTGATTGCTTTAGCGGAATTGACCTGACTCCCTGAATAAGCTGCAGAGACGTCGCCTCGCTCCGCCTCTCTGCTGAGCCACGTTCACTCCAGCTAGGCGCTGGACGCAGCAACGATGCCTCTCCAAAATAGCCTCAGCCACGATGTTGCGTTCATTGTTGTGGACACATGCAGCTGCTATCCTAGAACCGCCTGTGCATCCGCGCAACCGACACAAGTCCACAGCTGTCCACTGAGTGTATGTCAGAGCCCGTCTCCACCGCATCCACCTGCGAGGTGGTCAGCTGTGTCTGCGTGGTATACTCTGTGTGTAGGACGGCCAATATGTGTCACTAACGTCGAGCAGAGAGCTACGAACTTAACAGAAAAAAAGACCTTAAACGCAACTTGCTAATGCAAAGTTTGCGTTTGTTTTACACTATCAAGTTAACTAGCAGTTTAGAAATAGATTTAGCCCATGTCTTTTTTTTTGCCATGCAACAAACTTATTTTTAATTACTTTTTAATATATATATTTTTTTGTTTTAAAAATCGGTTAAAATTGTCAGGTTAACAGTTAAACAGTTAATTATTAACATCCTCATAATCTTAATTATAAAATATAATTTCCACTGAAGTCTCTAATAACATTGTCTTCACATTGCTCACTCCAACACTGATAACAAACCAGAAAATTAATTGAAATTGTCGGCAGTTCTTAGCTCCGATATCCTGGGGGCTGGGTGGCTAAATACACAATAATACAATGTGTGAGTAGTTTTATTTCTGTCCAACTGTCTGTCTAACTTTACGAAGTGTAAGGGGCAAAACTAGGACTAGCCCGCTGTAGACCAGCTTTAAAATCACTGAGATCACCAGATATTGGGCCCTATCTTGCACTCCGCGCAATTGCCTCTGTACATCGACGCATGTAGCATTCCTATTTTGCACCCGACGCACAGCGGACTTTTCCCTCCACAGAAGAACATCGGTAAATTAGGGAATGTATTTGCGCTGCAGGGGGCGGTTCAGCAAAAAGAGGAGGTGTGTTCCAGCGCAAACATTCTCTGGTGCTATTTTGCAGTTTCAGAAAACAATTCCGCCACTGACCAGGAAAAACCTGGTCCAAAGTCAGTGGCGCGTTATTCAGATGCTATTTTAGGGGCGCATGCTTGGCTGTAATGTAGCGTGCGCACAACGCGCATTCACTTTGCTTCTCTCATCTAAACGGACGCAGCAGTTCCCATTTTTGCAAACCATACATAATTACAAGGAAAAATATTACTGAAAATGCGCTTCAGGTGTTTGGATAGGTCAGGAGGCACTTTACAGTACAGTCCTCAAAAAGTCGCAGCATTCTTTGTGGCTTGTTGTGTTTTACACAACATTTCCATAAATCATGGATGTGTTGATGACATAAATGAGGGAATATTAGAGGAATTGGAGGAGATGGAGTGGGGGGAGGAGGAAGGGGCACAACAGGTGCAGGTGGTGCTTTGGAGGCCGCCATCGCCCCCGCTGCAGCAATCCTCCCCAGACTTGAGGAGATGCCCGCCAAGAGCGCCAGCAACATCGCCACCCGGCCAAGACGGGCATTTATTACTTTGCGCATCCCGGATAGCTCCCACTGGCGGCGCGGCAACTACTGCGCCATAATAGCAATCCGCCATGGAACAAGCGCGCCTGCTCTTAAAGGGAATGAGAGATGACGCTCCGATTGGTTATTTTCACGTTAAACCACACCTAGCTACTTCAGACCAACCCATTTAAGATTTGCGTCGGGCGCAAGAGTCATTTATCCCGCCGGTAAAATAGCAACAGCGCCCGAGATCTGCCCACAAAGCTACTTGCGTTTTGCGTTTCATACTTGCATTTCAGATCGTTAAAATAGGGCCCCTAGTGTTTACAGGTAAGTCTTCGCATAAAACACCAGCCCATATGAGACACCAGAGGAGTCTGATGGTACCTTAAAATGGATTCATGTTGGTGAAGTTGATATACTAAAAGATATGTGTATTGCCACTAAACCTGTGGCTTATCCGCTAGTAGAATTGTGTATGTTGAGGAATGATTACAGTAACACTAACCTATAGCAAGTAAGAGTTGTATTAAGACACATCCATCTTTTAACTAATAAACTGCCAACAGGCCAATGACAGCACAGCAGATCAGACCATGTCTTGTGATCAGAACATTCAGTTTGTCTCATTGAAGAGCGGCATGTTGGGTAACAACATGCAACTCACCACCAAAAAGAGTAATTGCTTGATGAGCTGCTGTTATCCAACAGCAACCGTTCAACATTACAGATCATTGTAGTGACTTAATCGTTGCCAAACGATCCCTGCAGTCTGATTCATGTCCAACTGTATGGATCAGTTTGCCAAATGTCAGTGCACCCTACCAGATAATACTTGTAATTGGCACCTTTTCTGGGAACTTGGAAAAATAAAGCAGTACATTAAATAAAGCGTTTGTGTCAGCAAGTAGCCTCCATCTCCAGAGCCTCTCCGACTGCACTCAAGAGCCTCGGCCTGCTGGCCAAATACACCGGTTAGGTTGTGTTAGGAATCGATGCGGGAGGCACGGTCGGGCCAAGAAGCTCCTCTCACCAGGGTCCCCTGTGGAGCCTGATGGGCTGTTGCTCCGATCCAACACACTCACCCCAAGATGCTCTCTGAGAGATGTTTTCTCTCTCTGCTGCTTTCTCTCTCGTACCATTCCTCCGGCGCTCGGCTCTATCCCTCCTCTGCCTCTCTCTCTCTCTCCTCTCCTCCCTTGATCTTTCTACCACTCTAACCCCTTGTCTTTCTCTCTCCGTGACTTGTCTCTCCTCTCCTCTCTCTTGCTGCCTCACTCTCGTTCTTCCAACTCTCCAGAACACTTACACTGCAATACACTCGCCGTCTCACCCACTCCAAGGGGAGGTGTTCAACTGGTACATTACGTCTCTTGGGTATTTCTCTAGACTAATGGAAAACACTCAAAATGCCTTAGCATTCTATCATTCCACTGGTAAAAGAGAAACTCTCAGTCCACATATTGCCTCCGTAAGGGGAAGTTTCTACCAACAAGCTGCAGCAGCCAGTAGTTTTTACAGGACTGTGAGCACTTTTCAAGTTTATTTTCGGTTTTTGTTCTGTGGGCCTTTTACATACTTTGTTATCGCACATCACCATAATGAAAATGAGATTGCTTTACATTACATAAAGGTGAATACATATTGAATGCAACTACTCAATTACTCAGTGACTTTAAAAGTTTAAAATGTGTTTGCAGCCTGACTGTGTTAGCTGTAAACTAGCTAGCAACATACACACCGTCTCTGAGATGTGTGTATGTGTGTGTAAAGGCTCTCAACTGTTTCAGAACTCAACAGGAGCTTACGTTCTTTGTTATCGCTCTTCTTTTGTCCTTTTTTTCTCTCAATACTGTGCCTGAAATAGTTATGTGTTCATGTCTTTTCATTGATTTGGTAAACAATCACGCGGATCTAAAATCCTCCTTGCAGTTAGTCTGATCCCACTTTAATATTTGGTCAGGTACCAACCAAGTGCAGAACAAATTACATACCTACATGCATACAACATCACAAGACCAGAGCAAGAACACTAGAGGCAGAGTAGTAATATAGTTGGATTTTTAGAATGAGATGTATTCATGTAGATTTAGATATGTTTTGTCATGAGTGGCTTGCAGGCTCAGGGTATAAGCTGAGGTTTAATTCAGAACAAATGTCAAATGACAACCAATTAAGGTGAAGGTCAGCGATAGTCTCAGAACATCAAAGTTGTCTCTCCATTTCTTATGATATGATTAGGGCGACCTTATGTCATATTTAATATCACCAGATCAATACAGTGCAGAGACTTACATTGTTCTTCTAAGCAGAGAAATGTGTCATTTCAATGAGGTCCTCCATGCGATTGTAGTCCATCCAGAAGCATTTTAATCCATCATGGAATAACAGTGTCTTTGTAAAATAAATAAATATATGAATGTGAAATGGAAATAAGTTTGATTTGGCCTCCTGATGTCTCATAGCAGACATGAAATGCATTAGAGATGACACAACTAACCTTTTGGATAAAAGCTTATGGACGTTTATGGGGGGGAATAAATCTAAATTGTTTTATATTTGTTTTAGTTGTGATTATTTTTGTCAACTCCTGATTGCCAAGACTTGGGACATCAATTTGCAAAAGCCAAAAGGCTTGTTCATTATTGTTCTCTGTATGATTTCAATACATCTCTGTGAGATTCCATTTCCGTTTAGTTTTTTCTTTCGCATTTATAGTCATGTAACAATTTATACTTTCATGTGACATCCCTGCGGCACACTCCCGATAGCCCAGGTTGTCCTGAAAAAATGACGTCTAGAACTTGATTGTGCATAACAGGGTTGAGATTATACAAGAATTATTACACAAGGAAACCAGGCGACAAAGATCGGAAGAAACGTCTTAGACCTCAGAGGGTTTTAAATGTTTTTTTTCTTTTCATATGTGTAATAATGTTGATGCTGTAATGCAGTAACCTTTGCTGCAAAGACCACTAAATGGCACACGGAGTTCAATGAGGACATCCAGACACATACGAGTCAGTGATGGAAGATCAAAGTGCCCTATTAACCCACCAGGATACTGCATCCCCCTGCTGCTATAATTTCTCATACTAATTATGTTTAATGCAGCACCACAGCTACTGCACACAGACCACCATTGCACTAATTCCCTATAGGGATCATTAGAGTAAATGTATAGCCTATATGTATCAGTATTTTATATGCGGAATATATTCAAAATTGAGGGAAGTGCCAGTGCAAATATGTCAGATTTTAAAACCAATACAATTATGATAATCAATGCTCTTTCTGCAGTAGAAAGATGAAAGAGATGGTGAAAAACAAAAAAATGTCAGGTGGATTCCAGTACATGTGACGAAGGTCCCGTTCCAGATTCCAACAAAAGGACATCCTGGATACACGGCTTGATCTGAGCCGCGCGGACGCCTCAGTGCATCCCCTTTGAAGATTACATTTGACTTGGAGACCATTTCTACAGGCGGAAACGGCGGCTGTTTATCAGAAAGATGAAAGCGATGCAGCGGTTGAGACACACTTTGATAAATGAGGTATGCATGTCAAGTGTTGCCAAGATTAGGGGACGGTTGTGTTTGTGTCAGTGTTCAGGCAATTGCTTTTAATTGTGTTTGGATAAACTTGAAATGGATGGTGTTTTTTTGGGGGGATATTGATGAATTCAACTTTTAATTCTGCAATTAATTCTGCAGAACGTTACAAACCGTGACGCCACATTCATATCACCCTTTTCACGACTTCCATATTTTCCACACAACATGGTTTGTGAATGCAATCCTTTTTGTCAGCAATGAGAAACTGAACGCACCATCAGCAGTTAACTTCTTACCTAAAACATACATCATCTTTTTCACTGATAATAAAAATAGTCATAAGACGCGGACCTCATTTCAAGTTAAGAGCAGGATTAATGCATAAACACACAGACGGAGACTCCATCCTATTTAGTTCATGTTATTTTATTTAATAGATGTATTTGATGACATTTGATAATTGTTGTTTATTCTACAGCTAAAATCGTTCAACCATTTTAATCAAATGATTCTGGACCTCTGAAGTGCATGAGTGGACACGAGGTACAATAAAAAGGAAAATACTGTTTGACAAAACCTTGGTTCAAAAGTGCAACACATTAAAAGTCCATTTTTGTTTCAACATGTATATACTGAAATACTGTGTGTGCAAATTTTCCCCTGTCTCTGTCCTGATAATGAGGCCCAGTGTACACAATCCATGTACGCCCTCATTGGTGATTGTGCTTGCATAAGCTTTCAGCTTCACCAGGTGACTCCTGCAAAATATTAATACATCTCAAGAAGCCGAGGACGGGCAGAGAATCAGGCCAGTGCACATTACTGCTAATGATCTCTCTCAGCGAAACACACACACACACACACACACACACACAGTACCTACGCACAATCGCGTTCATTTTGACAGCCCTAATTGGTACCCATATCGTATGTTCCCCTTAGAATGAATTGTCATAACTTTGTTGATCCTTCGACTTTTTGATCATCAGGTCAGAATTTCTGTTCGTCCCCAAACTTTGGTTTATGACCAAAACCTGCTACCTAAACTAACTAACTAACTAACTGGCTGGCTGAAGTTTGTGTTTTGTTCAAGTTAGTAAATGTTAGCATGCTAACACGCTAATCTAATATGGTGAACATGGTATTATAGCAGCTAAGCCTCCAGATGTTAGCGTTGCCACCAGGAGCATGTTAGCAGGCTGATTTTAGCATTTAGCTCAAAAGCACTGATGCCGCTAAATACAACCTCACAGTGCTGCTAGCATAAAACTAGGATTTCTGTCTTTTGGAGTTACCGCCAAGTAAAACCTTAGACACACTTACTGTAAACTACCTGGCTGCGTGATGACAAGCCACTAAGCATTTTAAATATTACAAAATGCCAAGAAAAAATAAAATGGATTACAAAAATCTGACTGGATTGGCTAAAATGTGATTAGAACTAAAGCTTTTATACCAACAGTATGTCTGACAACCAGCAGTTAATGGAGTAGTTCCAAGCAGTAACTTGGGAAAGATGCAATAAACAGTCAAAAGAAAACAAACTGGGAGCAAACTGCAGTCAGGACTGATGAATGAGTATGAACACAAGAGAAAGAAAATTACAGCAAAGCATGCAGAAGGGTCCATCGTGGCACAGAGGAATGAAATTTAGTTTGACCATCCTGCCACTGCTTCTGTAATCTCCATAAGAGTTTGCTTTACGAGTCTTAGTTCACTTGGACTGTTAAAAAAAAAAAAAAATAGCCAACAAAGTGCACTTTTCTACAACGGTTTGGAAAATGAGCTGTAGGTGCGTTGGAACCCTAAATAGCTACAATCAATATCAGGCAATAAGACAAGATGCACCAGCCAAACAGGGCTTGAGCAGTTAATAAATGAGCCATAGAGGAAAAGCCGGCAATCAGAAGGCACACTTAGAGGCTTTTGTGAGACAACAGCTGTGATCAAGAAATAAATGAGCTCTATAGGAATGTGAATCACAACAATAGCTGCAATCATAGACCAAGTGCATTTGCCAGTAATGAGCATGCACGCAGACATGAAAGCTGAGGTGACAGCCATGTGTGCAGAGCCTGGCTCAGATAGCTTCTCTCCTGCCGTCTTCATGTTATTAGCTTGCTGACAACCAAACGCAGGAAGAAGTGAAAAATTGAGCTTCTGCTAATGTGTTTTCTAGTGTGATAAGAGCAAATACTTTATAAAAGCCAGAGCTACAAAGGGTTTAATAGATGAAGTAACTGGACAGAGGTGGAGTCAGATATCAAGTTAGGGATTAGGATGAGAATATCAGCTATCTGCTAATAACGTGAGCCAAGAGAGATATAAATGTGTGTCTTTTTCCTACGAGATCCTATCCAACTCTGTTGCTTTATAAAGCATTTTCAGTTCTGTTTGTTATTACAGATGGATGAAGACTGTCTTTATAACAGTTACATTTAAACGTAAATGAGCAGCACTACTCTCTCCCCCACAATGCTATTTCACAACAGATAACTATGAATTCAAAATGAAATAAATAAAAACAGATTTGCAATGCATGCATAGTAATGGCCGCTATAACCATGACCCACATTCACAGCTACAACACAGAAGTGAATGGAGGGAATGGATAGACTGTACATTGGTCCCACCACACAAGCCATAGCGAGACGATTGCTGTGTTCCATCAATACAAAAGTAGCTGCACATAGACCACCTCTGGGCCCCGACGGCTAGGGCTGGGCATCGTTCAAAATCTTTCGATCCGGTGCCAATTTCGATACCTCAGTTTCGATGCCGGTTCCTTAATCGATTAACTTTTTTCGATACCATATGTTTTAAAATCCATTTCACCATCAACAAAAATAAATTAAAGACAAATCTTTTATTTTCTACCTTAATTGTGAATCAAAACAGTTATCAAAAAAATTCTGGTAACACTGTTCACTTAGAGTAACATTAATAAAACTGGTTGTGCTTTTTGATAGGGTGCGCCGGTCAGATACTTAGGATTGGTATCAATCCCAACTTTAAAAATTAACAAAAAAGAGAAACCCTTTTGCCACAACGTGAACATATTATAAATAATAAATAAACAAATGACACTGTGTACAGGCTAATATTGAACTAACTTAAATGCAAAGGAATGTAAAGAACAAAGACTTTTTAGTGCAAACTCAAAACAAACTCAACATTGAATGGACAACTAACTTAAGTGCAAAGGAATGTCATTGAATTGCCTTGTTGCTGAAAGGTGCTGTAGAAGTAAAGTTGCCTTGCCTTACAACCTCAGCCTGTCAGTCAGACATCAGGGCACAGAAACCACTGTTGTGCCTGCTTGTCTCAGAGGAAGTGTAAAACAACAGCACGCAACCGCTTTCGGCTCGCCATTAATATCATACACGCTGTCTGCGTGAAGTTTTGAAAAACTGTAACCACACTTGAAACCGCTTTATCGGCATTGCCGTGACTCACTGTGACTTCGACAAAACTGCAGAGACGACGTAGTTTACTCCGTCCGCACCTCTGCGCGTGTGTGTGTGTGTGCGTGTGTGTGCGTGTGTGTGTGTGTGTGTGTGTGTGTGTGTGTGTGTGTGCGTGCGTGTCGGTCGGAGCGCCGCTCTCTGTCAGAATGCAGAGAGGACAGATAAGCTTGCATTTGCTTGCTCAGACGCTTTTGGAACCGAAAGATAAATAATTTTCCGATACTATTTTTTCCGGTACCATAAAGACGCTTCAGTGCCCAGCCCTACCGAGGCCAAGGTTCACTGTGATTTAAAAGGGGGCTGTACTCGACATTCAGAACATTAATATGGCAGCAAGTAAATATTTGCTATGTAAAGATACAGTGGAGTAACGGCATCCTGAGCAGAGAATGAAGTCACGCTCCGGTGTCTGAGTTGTAATCTGAGCTTCTCTGTTCTTTGTTTTGATAGCCAGTCCGGCTGCACGCGGCATGTTAGTGCACATGGCCGTGAAAGGTATTATTATTATTATTATTAGTGTAAGGTATATTATATTTCACGTAATAAGGAACAGTCTGTGAGAGCCCTATAGAGGCAATCCCAGCCCACTGTTTTTTCAGTATTTGGAGTACAGCCCTTTTAAAAGCCGTTTTTCAAGTTTGAACTTACATAACACTCTGCATTGTCAGTTTTGAAAAACAATACTTAATACAGTGGATAATGATAATAATGGATTTAAAAAGAAAAAAACTGCACACCAAACATACAGATATGGAATAGAGCATTATTGTTATTTATGCATAGTGTCATTTTAAGATATAATCTTCCCATCTGTCGGTCTTTCTATAAAAACTTTGTTTTTATACGAGGCCACTTTTCCAAGTTCTAAGAACCTCTCTCCCGCCAAGAGGGAGCTTGTGTGTTTTCCAATCCCCTCAATAAAGTCTGTCTACTCACCATTATGGCAGTTTGGATGAGTTCAGCATCGCCCGCTCTTTCATGGGTCACAGAGCACAAATAACCTGGGAGAGAATTCAAAGTCATTGATAGTGATCTCCTTTATACAGTTGTGGACTTCCCAAAAGTCTTGGATTTTAGGGCATTGCCAGAGAGCATGGGGTAACGTACGCTCTAAAGTAGTCCGCTGTGTTATTAAGAGATGGTGTCCAGAAGAAGTGACTGAAGATTTTAAAGTTACTATTATACCTTGACAGCTTTCTTTGATTTTGGCATATCCTATTTCATTTATACTGATTAAATAAAAGGTTTAGCTCGTCTTCCAGATAGTCCTTCATGCGTGTAGTAGCCAGGCAGAATATTTGAGATTCTGACGCCTTAGTTCCACAACACAATGAAAAATTAACTCTAATTTTAATTACATTTTGGTCATGTGTTCTACTGCAAGAAATCTGGCCTCATTTGTGACTCCTCACTTAGTTGATAATAGCACACTGACGTTACAAGCTAAAAACTCGGTTTTCCTTGTCTACACGACAAACACAGCGTTTCTAAAAGTCTTCACGCTGGCCGGAGTTTTCCAGTGACCTAAAACGCTGTTTGTATGTGGACGAAAGGCAAAAACACATAGAAAAAGCTACGATTTTTGTTGTTGTTATTTTTAATAACTGTATGACTAGGCCCAACTCTTGTCCGAATCCATGGATTTATCCACACTTTATAAAACAAGCAATTTGAATAAATCTAAATAATTGGCAGATTATTAGATAATGATAATGGTCATTAGTTTCAGCCGTGGAGGGATCACGAACCATTGCACGAATCTGATGATAATGGTGTAAACTTCATTTGCCATAACAAACTAAAGAGAAAAGGGGAAACAAAAAGTTAAGGGCAAGAGGAGTGAGTTTAGTATGCATGCATGCTGGCTTTCTTTTGTATTTTTCCAGTGTAAATATTCAGTATACCCCAGACACGTATATTATTATAGTATGCAAGTGGAGCACAAGGTCTGTCTTCACCTGAGTACATACCCATACAGATAAACACAGTTCTTCTCTGAGTACATTTCTAATCCTGGAGCCAGGTCAGAAGATTGCAGCAGCACCATTACAAAGGCCAGGTCAATATGTACTGTAAGGAGCTATCACCTTTTTTTTTTTTCCTTTTCTTTTTTTTTTTTTTTTTTTTTTTTTTTTCTCATCGCCGCCAGCCTGGGGCATCCTGCCTTCACCACTGTGCACAGACACCTCAGCAGCCATATGCCATTAGGGAGGAGCCCCCAGCTGCAATACTCATAAATATTGACTTTGGTTTCAACATATCCCTCAGGAAGTGTTTCGAAACAGCAGGTACTGCATTAACACACCAACAGCAAACACAACCTTGCTGCGGCTAAGCTAACTCTCTCACCATTCCTTCTTGCAGAAAGAACACGAGGCGCTGCAGCAGGCCTGCGAGGAGTTGTTACGGAAAATATTTAATTAGCAGCTGCAGTAAAAGTCTCCCCAGTGAATGATCACTGTCAACTGTTAAGCATCCTGGGTTTCTTTAGGGGGTACAAGCAGGAAATAGATTGCTGTAACACCTGGAGAAATTGGGCTTAGATAACCAACCCTGCTTCTCCTGAGCTGTAGTGTAAATGGTATCAAATAAAAAACAATTGTTCATCACACCAACACCTGAACACATCCAATTCAGTGGATGGTATTCTCTCCCCCCTATAGGTATGGTTAATTAAAAGTGTTTTCTCACCGACTGCACGTAGAGATTATGTGTGGCCCTCTTTTAATCTGCCGGGGACGTGTCTCATGGTTAAGACTTGTTAATCAATCTTATTTGGGTGTTAACAAATTGCATTGCCCCCATTCCAGAAGTGCAGAAACAGTGAATTACTCGAGGCAAAGCTGATTTCCTGAAGGTTGGGAGAGCAGTCAGGTGGAAGAATTAAGTCATTTACTAATGAGAGAAAATGTGATTTGTTACTGCCAGCCTGGTTCATCAGCTCCTGCTGAGTGGGGGTGGAGGGTTGACGGTGAAGAGTTGATGCCCGGACTGCAGCAGTTAAAACGGACGCCGCTCTCAGTGTTTGTCAACGTTGCTTTATCCACCAAAGATTCTTTTTGAATGAGCACATGAAATTGCGACACGTCCAAACTAAAACTATTTACCCACATCCTTTTACTTTGAAATGCACACACTCTAGCCATAGCTAGGAGTGTGTCGCTAAGAAAAACATTGATATAATACTCATTTGTCAAGGGAATTTACTGATGCATGGATTAGGTTCACTGGCAAAAAAAAATTCAAGTCAAGAAGGTTTGACATTTTTGTACCGCACAAACATTGTAAGAGGCGTTCAGGGATGGTGGGCATTGAAAGCACAGGACTTTTGATAACGTAGACTCCTGAGTCCATTGAAGTTAACTGTAGGTGACTGTAGATAGACTTAGTTTAAGGTTAGGTAAATCTTTTTTTTTTTAAATAAACGCGTCCTATCTCGTAATTCAAGACAACTTTGATTTTATACACTCAGCTAAAGGATTATTAGGAACACCTGTAAGATTTCTCGTTAATGCGATTATCTAATCAACCAGTCACATGGCAGCAGCTTCAATGCATTTAGGGGTGTCGTCCAGGTCTAGACAATCTCCTGAACTCCAAACTTAATGTCAGAATGGGAAAGAAAGGTGATCTAAGCAACTTTGAGCATGGCATGGTTGTTGGTGCCAGACGGGCTGGTTTGAGTATTTCCCAATCTGCTCAGTTGCTGGGATTCTCACCTAAAACCATTTCTAGGGTTTACAAAGAATGGTCTGAAAAAGGAAAAACATCCAGTACGCGGCAGTGCTCTGGGCAAAAAATGCCTTGTTGATGCTAGAGGTCAGAGGAGAATGGGCCGAGTGATTCAAGCTGATAGAAGATCAACTTTGACTCAAATAACCACTCGTTACAACCGAGGTATGCAGCAAAGCATTTGTGAAGCCACAGCACGCACAACCTTGAGGCGGCTGGGCTACACCAGCAGAAGACCCCACTGGGTACCACTCATCTCCACTAAAAATATGAAAATGAGGCTACAATTTGCACAAGCTCACCAAAATTGGACAGTTGAAGACTGGAAAAATGTTGCCTGGTCTGATGAGTCTCGATTTCTGTTGAGACATTCCGATGGTAGAGTCAGAATTTGGCGTAAACAGAATGAGAACATGGATCCGTCATGCCTTGTTACCACTGGGCAGGCTGGTGGTGGTGGTGTAATGGTGTGGGGGATGTTTTCTTGGCACACTTTAGGCCCCTTAGTACCAATGGGCATCGTTTAAATGCCACAGCCTACCTGAGCATTGTTTCTGACCATGTCCATCCCTTTATGACCACCAGTACCCATCCTCTGATGGCTACTTCCAGCAGGATAATGCACCATGTCACAAAGCTCGAATCATTGCAAATTGGTTTCTTGAACATGACAATGAGTTCACTGTACTAAAATGGCCCCCACAGTCACCAGATCTCAACCCAATAGAACATCGTTGGGATGTTGTGGAACGGGAGCTCCGTGCCTTGGATGTGCATCCCACTAATCTCCATCAACTGCAAGATGCTATCCTATCAATATGGGCCAACATTTCTCAACATTCACCTTGTTGAATCAATGCCACGAAGAATTAAGGCAGTTCTGAAGGCAAAAGGGGGTCAAACACACCGTGTTTGACCCCTTTGCCTTCAGAACTGCCTTTAATTCTTCGTGGTATTGATTATATATATATATATATATATATATATATGAGCCAGCCAGTTATCTTTTCCTTACATTAATCAACTATTGTGAGTGGCTAAACATAACTGTGAAGACGTTAGTCATACTCTATCTGCTACGAATGAATACTGTAGGGAAAACAAATGAAATACATTATCCAGTGAATACATTTGCAAAACCATTTATTCAAAATGTCGATTAAAGAAAGTATGGGGAGCGTTACATTTTCTGCTCAATAAATGTGTACACAGAGTTTACGCTTATTCCTATAAAAAAAAAAAGTACATCTTAGCTTTCCCAATTCAGATTTCACGAGGCGTTTTCAACGACTTCCACAGTTACCGTGCACAGCAACATTTTACAGCAGAGATGGGCATCCTTGCCTGAAGTGAACTTCTTTACATTGGCATAAAAACATGTTTAATCAATAGCGAACACAACAGCTACACACACAGCTCTAACACCATGCTTAGATCTAGAGCTGCAACGATTAGTCAACTTATCGATCAGTCGATCGACAGAAAAATAATCCGCAACTATTTTGATAATTGATTAATCCTTACTGTAATTTTTCATGCAAAAATGCCAGAAAATGCTGTTTTTAAGCCTGCCAAATATTTCCTGCTCTTTTCTGTTTTCTATCTTATTAAACCGAATATATTTAGGGTTTTGGCCAAATCAAGACATTTAAAGACATCACCTTGGATTTTGAGGAACAGGGATGGACATTTTCACCATTTTCTTACATTTTATAGACCAAACGATTAATCTTGAAAATAATTGTTAGTTGCTGCTCTGCTCGGATCAGATATCGTTGAAAACGGTGTATTAAACTTTTTTAAAGAATAGTGTTGATTAATCTTTTCTTGCATTTTTTTGCCTATTTAAAGTGCTCATATTATGCTTTTTGGCTTTTTCCCTTTCCTTTATTGTGTTATATATCTTTTTTGTGCATGTAATAGATTTACAAAGTTAAAAAGCCCAAAGTCCATCCCGAAGGGACTTACCATCTCCAACAGAAAACACTGTTCACCAACTGCTCCAAACAGCTCTATTGTAGTCCAGCCTTTACTTCAGAGACAAACGTGGGTCACTTTGTAACACGTTATAATGCTTGCCCTCATACTCTGCTTCTGACTGGCTAGCAGAGATGTTCACAAGTGATTTTTTTGGAAGTCCAAGTCAAGTCTCAAGTCTTTGAGGGGCAATTCAAGTCAAGTCTCAAGTCTTTTGCCACGAGTCCAAGACAAGTCTCTGGCCATCTGATCTGTCCCTAACACTGTATTGTTAAATCTTATGAATTCAAAGCCATGTCCTGTAGCTACCATCCATACAGTACAGTATCAAAATCAGTTGTAGGATAACTTTATGGGGTCTACTTAACACATCCCTCTAGCACTCGGACCTGGTGAAATATTAACCCAAGTTTGTCACATCATATGGATACAACTATAAAGATACAATTTGCTTGTTCCCAGCATTAGCACAACACTTTGCGATTGTTAGCTCGTTACCTGTGACGATATGCTAAATGTAACGTCTCTTTCACTCAAAAAAATGTCTAATGTCGAGGTGGAAATCAAGGGAATAGTGGCAGCGCCACATCAGTTACAGAACAACAAGCATCTCAGTGTCAGTCCAAATTACGCACAATAAGCAATTTGAACTTACTGATGTAATGCCATATATTTTCTAAGCGTTAGTAGGCTCAGTGAAACTGAGGGCGTTTTCACACCGACAGCCTTTAGTTCGGTTGAATCGCACTAGAGTTCGTTTGTCCAGCTGGTGCGGTTCGTTTGGACAGGTGAGAACGCGGCATTCGCACTTGGTTGCGCACTAAAAGCGGACCAAACAAGCGCACCGAGACCTGCTTGAAGAGGGGGTCTCGGTAGGCTTTCAATCGAACTCTGGAGCGGTTCGTTTGTGGTGAGAACGTGATCCGTACTCGAACCGCACCAACTAGGCTATATATACTCATCCAGTCTGAGCTAATGTCTGTAGTGGGTTTAGCAATCTGCGATGCAGCAGAGCAGCAAACTGTAGCAGCTTGCAGTGTTTCTATCACAGAAACAGACTGCAGTCAAGCTCGCCGTCCGTCACTTTTATCTCCGTGGTCAAACCAGCTGCCGCTAAAGTTGGAGACAGATGACGGCAGAGCAGAGCAAAGTCTCGGTGACCAGAGCAGAGGTAGTAACGTCTCTCTCGCGAAACAATGTCTGATCATTTTAATGAAATGAGCTGGTTTGACCATGGAGATGCAAGAAATATGCACTAGTCCAGAATACAGGACCTTCTTCCTGTATTTACTTTCCTGCTCCCGCCCCCAATACAATATATATGCTAAATGTAACGTCTCTTTCACATTATCCAGTGACTGACCCATCTCTGGTGCGTTTTCAGATGCCTGATGAAGTCCGACGTTGTTAATCCGGCATCATTTATCTTGGTGCCACACACCTTGCATGTAGCTGTTGGCTTACTGCAACTGTACCAAGTTATTGAAAGCAAAACTAATGACAAAAGGCACAACTCCGGGAGGACTTGGTGCGCCATCGGTAATGCAAAAGTTTTTTGGGAGTGCGTGCATATAGGCATAGCGCATGCATTACGTTGCACATTATGACAAAGAGCAGGGGACATGCAGCTCGTCATATGTTTCCCCAATGTATATGCGCCAATAAAAGAAAATAGAAATACATGAATACATTTAGATTTAAAAAGCAATAATTGCATGAAAACAGGTTGCTGACGAGTCTCGAAGCTCAAGTCCGAGGCAAGTCTGAAGTCTTTTGGGTCGAGTCCAAGTCAAGTCTGAAGTCAGCTGTTAGTGCGACTTAAGTGCAACTCAAGTCCGAGTCTCAGACTCGAGTCCCCATCTCTGCTGGCTAGTAGTCCTTACCTAGCTACTGCGCATGTGCGACTCCCAACAAAGATGGAACAGAACTGAGATGCCTCACTCTGTAGCCAAACCGGAGAGCTCAACACACAGGGTGAAAAGAGGAGCTGCAGCAATGTGCAATACAACAAAAATATGGTGTTTCTTTTAAATTAAACCATGTAAACCTATTCTGGTACAACCTCTAAATACAATTATGAACCTGAAAATGAGCATAATATGAGCACTTAAAGTCAAAAGCATTTTTACAGCATAAAACCTTCACTCTGCCTTTCGCCTGTCTACCACTACAATGCATCTCTATCTTTATTTGCATGAAGTTGAACTCAGCTCAACTTTCAAGTAGTTGCTAAGTCACTGCGCTCACTCCAACAGCTGCCACGTCACACTCTTGTATCCCTGCACTCATTTCAAATGATTAAGTAGCTGTCGCTTTGTCTCATGATGACTGCTAGTGTAAGCACACACTTAGACACAAACATACAGTAAATTCAACCCTGGAGATTTGGGGTACAAGACAAAGGTACAGAGGGAGAGAGAAGGCAGAATGTGAAGCAGTGTTCAGTTAGTGGGGACAGCTAAAAAAAGATAGAGCGTTAAAATGTAAATACATAAAATAAAAAATCTTCTTTGGCTGTTTAGCTCTTATGTTGGTGTGGCTCTAGGGATCCAGATTTTTTTTGACAAGTTAATTAAATCCTTGCCATTGACCATTGGAAAAGTATTACACACTGAGCCACATAAATAAAATCTGGACTTGTTTTAAAGAAATTCCCTGAAACGTTATGACAGCAACCACAATAATACTGTTTTTAGCCAAGCAGCCTACAGGACCAACATCAAACTGACAGTTTATTTATCAGGGTTTGTTCCATCCAGATGATTTTGGGTGATACGCAGAAAGTTGGGCATTTGCTCCTACTGTAAGTTACATCCTTATGTTTTTTAGCTTTAGAGTTAGCTGAAGCAAATATTTAATGATATTTCGGATTGTGTTGGAGCGTGGCGAGTTGACCGGACTCACAAAGAGCGTGACAGCTGGAATCTACAGCCCCTTTCACGCACGTGGCCTATCCCTGACATGTTCAGGAACAGTTCCTGCATGGGGTCATGTGTGAATGGGACCGAGGATCGATATTCAGGACAATCTGTAGCACCAATTTCCGACCCTTAAGACCTAGTAACATTTCAGGTAAAATGCCAGTACGGCTGTGTTGTGAATGAAAGCAGTAACATTGCAGGGACAAGCATGTGGAACGAGCAACAAATCACAAGACTCCGCTGACTAGACCACACAAGACTTCAATGCTCTTTTAATGTTCCTTTTAATGATACTATAAATAAATTTAATTGAATTAATGTAAATTTCTGATTATTTCTGATTCTTTTCATCTTCTTTATTGTATTACTTATCTTTTATGTTTATACTTTTTGTACCTGTACTTGTTGCACCGTGGGTCGGAGAGAAACGTATGTTTGATTACTTTGAACGTCTGGCACATATTGCAGAAATTGACAATAAAGTTGACTTGACACTTGAATACTGAATATTGAAGACATTACAAGAAGAGTGGCACCGGCCATGTTGCTGAAAGTAATAAGAGACGTCTTTTGCCGCATTCACGTACATCCGGCCTTGGCCCATCTTCTTCTGTTAAGTTTTATGCCGGTTGGCATCAATAAGTATCGCTATCTGCTGGACTGTCCCTGGCCCCATCTATTCCGGCATTGCCACGGCTTGTGTGAAAAGGCACAAGATGAAAATGTTCCTGAAAGCAGTGTATATGTGAATAGTGAAAATCACTAGCGGGGCCTGAAAGGTTTTCCCAGTAATTTATTGTGTACGAGGCTTACAATGGCAGTCAGGGGCACCACACTCATGGAGGAATGAATTGAAGTAACAAGGACTATAATTTATTGATTGTTTTATTTTATTTATTATTTGGTAATCATCTGACTCTAGTGTGTTCTCGGTCTTGCAGAAACAGCAGGCTTTGTGTATTTTGTACATTCCCTCATTAATAAGTGATCCAAGTCGTGGTTGAGTATTGGCTATTAAACACTTGCCATCCTCTCTGTAGTGATATTCTAAGCACATACCACATGGTGCAGAGGAGAGAAGCTTAGGGCCTTCAAGGATTTCCACTCCTTCACAAGATAGTAAATAATACATCTTATTGGATTTGAGGCAGGAGCTTCACACTTTGCAGAGGAAAATAATAGTTCCAATTCAAATATATGTGGCGCAACAGGCCATGGCAGGGACACAGGGATAAAATGAATGCAAAAAAAATGGTATCAGTGGAGTCTCATGTTGTCATTACCAGCAGAGATAACTGGGCTGTCCTCTGGAGCCCAATACATAATGTTGTTGTTCCTCCTCTTCCTCTCCTGAGCGGTTTCAGCTGCTGCATAATTGAATGAGAAAACACTGCTTTATTCTGTCAGCGGGGACAGAATTGAAAAACATCAGAAAGCTGGGAGATGGAATAACAATTTAGGCCAGGCGGTGATATTTTATTTGTTTATTTCCTTAGTCTGACCACATCACTGAGCAAACGTAACCCGGCGATCCAGAGGGCTGAGCGCTGAAGCATGACGACGTCCTCCACTGTCTCTCCTATCCCGACAACTGGCCTGATTTATTGTCAATGACTGAATACCACGAGTCAAAGACGGGTATACACTTTCCACCCTCGGAGCGGGAGGTGAAGCGGAGGCGACAGTAGTGTTTGTGTCTCGGACTCCAAATATGTCCCAGAACGACTCACTTGCGTCGGTTTAGGAGTTATCTCATTATCCAAATTCATTTTATAAGTGAGGAGTGGGGGGGGGGGGTGGGGGGACTCGCTGACCTTATTTAAGTATTTTGATTGGACAGGCTGGTCTGCTTGTCTCGCCTCGTTGTGTGCGTTTTGATTTAATATCAAAAGGTATTCAATGAAACTGGGATCCTTTGAACTGTTCCACAGGCCTACATCCTCCTACATTCTCCTGGACTATATATATATATTATATATTTGGGTTTTCAGCAAGACGGGAGCAATTCATTTACACTGCAGTTGATTTAAGTGCACATCAGCCTAAATAAACTACTTCAGTCGGGTGTGGCTTCTATGGATTGTGTATTTAACTTTGCTTAGTAAAAATGCAGGAATTCCAAAATAGTTTCACACAGGGTGCAATTTCTGAAAAAAGCAGAACACAACAAAACAAAACAAGCAAGAATTAAATCTCCCTTTCAATACCGTGGCTATAGTGCCACTCGGCCGGCCATGCCAAATCACTTATTTATAAACTTCAATATCCAATGGAAAATAATCTCAAAATGAAAGAGCACAACGTGGTGTCAACAGAAAACAGCGCCTTCAAGCCGGAGAGCCGAGTTCACTTCACGGCGAAAACTAAATCCTTTTACCCAGGAAGCGCTCGTTTGTTCCTCAGGAGTGTTTTAACCACAGTCCTTTTCCTGAACTCGTTTTGGTTCATAAACTTAACTTTCATCCCCGTGTGACGCTCACTTTTTCTGGCTAAACTCAACCACCATGGCGCCTGAAAGGACCGTCATCTGGCGGTGCCTATACCCGCTCACAGTCGCCTATTGACGAATTTTATCGTTCTATGGCACTATAGAGTGTTCACGTTACAGCGCTTTACTTAGTTTAAAATACTTCTATTTTAGGTATATAATGGTCTATTGGTGAAGTAGCATTGATCACTTTGGGGAGATACATTTCGTCCCCACTGGGGATAAAAATAATTCAGTAGAGGCAGGGATCTGTAGACCAGAAAGGGGGAAATCCACTATAAAATACCCACAATGCACAGCTAATTTGAGTGTACATACAGTATGATGTACCCTACATTTTACTCTAGCATACCACAATGCACAATGGTCATGTTTTCAAGAAGAAGCAGAAGGACTCGTTTGGTCGTTCCCTATATCGTTCACTAGTTAATAAACACTAAGTAGGGAATAGGGAGTGAGTGAAGGAGGGAACGGTTTCGAAAACAGCTTAGAAGTCTTGTAAAGTCTCTAAATGTATTTATTGTGGAAGCAGGGGTGTCGGACTGGGGGTGGAAAGGGGACTCAGTACCCAGGGTCCTCATGTGAGGAGGGCCCTAAAAGATGCTAGAATGAATAGCTGTTGATGTGGGGAGGGGCCCATAGAGAATGCCTTTCTACAGGGCCCAGAATTGTGTGCTACGCCCTTGCATGGAAGTAAACCATTTTCCTTTTTTTTTTTTTTAACTGAGAAGCCCTAGAAGACCCCTTGGACATCCATGGACCTGGAGCGTCGGAGGACTAAAGAAGTCCTCTTCCCCCGACTGCAACGCCAGCGATTAAACATTTCTGAGCCAGATGGTCATGAATTTTTTACCCTTCTCCTGGCAAAGATTAGATTTGGACTTGATTGATACGCATGTGAAAACACACATTAGGTGTTTACAACAGCAAGTAGGCCAAGACTTTATTTTTATTTATTTTTTTTTGGATTTTGGGTTATGGTTTGTTTTAATTGAGATATCCTTGCTCGTGAAAGTCGGATGTGACACCTAACCTTGTGGGTTGCATGCTGACACTGTAGCTTGCACAAGGTTAAGCCCAAGTTAATTACAAACCCCAATTCCAATGAAGCTAGGGCGTTGTGTACAACGTAAATAAAAACAAAATACAATGATTTGCAAATCCTTTTCAACCTATATTCAGTTGAATACACTACAAAGGCAATATATTTAATGTTCAAACCGATAAACTGTTATTTTTTTGTTGCAAAAATTCACTCATTTTGAATTTGATGCCAAAACAAAAGCTGGGACTTTTTTTGGGGGGGGAGGGGGGGGTTAGTGGGTAACTTGCACATCTATGAAGGCACCATTAATGTTGAAAGGTACATACAGGTTTTGGAGCTTCATGTGCTGCCATCCAAGCAACGTCTTTTTAAGGGACGTCCCTGCTTATTTCAGCAAGACAATGCCAAGTTACGTTCTGCACGTCTAACTGCTAATTTCCACCGGTTGCGGAATGTCTGCGGATCCACTTCCAGAACGGCGGCAGAGTCATTAGAACCATTAAAGTCAATGTGTGTATTTCCACTGACTGCAGAACAGCTGCGTTCCAACTCCGGCACAGCTCCGGCAGTCCGCAGACCTCCGGAGCTGACATGCAGAGCTTCTATTGTTGGCGGACGCCGGAGAGCAGAGAGTGCGGGACAAGAAGTAGAGCACAGAAGCAAAATAAAACATCCTGTTCATTTTCAAAATAAAATACACCGTGCTCACGGCGGATCATATTTCCCTGCACTACACCTTGAAAACAAAGCACAGAGTTGTTTCCCCTCTACTCCTCTGGATGGAAACTAACTGGTGTTGGTTTCGTGGCTCTATTGTACGTGAATTCGCGAGTTCTCATGGCTGTCAGTCCTGGCCGCAGCCGTGCCGCAACAAATCCGGACCTGGTGGGTATTGACGGACGCCGGCGCACGCCACCGACACGCAGCGGAGCCGATCCACAGACGTTCTGCATTCGGTGGAATTCCCCAGTTACAAAAGCATGGCTTCATAGTAAAAGCGTGCAGGTACTAGACTGGCCTGCCTGCAGTCCAGACCTGTCTCCCACTGAAAATGTTTGGCCAGTATGAAACGCAAAATACGACAAAAGAGATCCCGTACTGTTGAGCAACTGAGGTCGTACATCAAGAATTCTACCTACAAAGCTTCAACAATTAGTGTCCTCAGTTCCTAAACACTTATTGAGTGTTGTTAAAAGAAAAGGTGATGTAACACAGTGGTAACCATGCCCCTGTCCCAGCTTTTTTGGAACATGTTGCAAATTCATGTTGTGAAAATAATTTGCTAACAACATTATTTGCTTGGGGAGTCATTTGTGTTTGTTGACGACTGATTTCATTACTCATAGCAATGGTTGTTTTTTTTCCAAGAGACATGTAGCATTTGGAATGTAAGACTACATTTTTCTTTAACAACTTGGAGTTTGCTCTGGAAAAATCTATCTATCTACTGTATGTAATGTGACAGCTGACCCAACAGAAATAACATAACATAGTCAGACAAAAACATCCCTCGCCCCTGCTCTTGTCAAAGAGTGTCAAGGTTAAGGATTTATTTGAGAACTTAGTTGTATCTGTTTTGGTTGTAAAAGGAGCTGATAATAATGCCGACTGTGACTTCAGTTACGCACAACATACTTCTGGGAGGCAGAGCTACACTGGAGGCAGAAATAATCTAATTGGCTGAATTAAATCTCAGTCTAAGGCAACAAAGAAACTGGTGTCATGCCCTGCGAGGGTCAGTGGGCTAATAAAAAATAAACTAGCGTACCTAGACAGCTATAGGTGTGGTTAGCTTGAATTTGGAGGGTCTGCCCGGCAGCTGGGGGAGCCCTAAGATCATAAGAAGAAGATAAGAATTGAATTTGACACTACTACAACTACTTTAATAAAGTCTATACACTGCAAACTCACTTTTACAGCTAGTTCACCTGTTACTCTCGTTATTTCCTTCTTCCAAAACAGCCAGGAGTTGAGTTTTCATTACAACTAAATTACTACTGTGATAACTGCATGCCAAATTAATCAGAGCACACAAGGAATAATTGCCTCCCAAGTTACCACATTGTAAAAGCTACAGTATTTTGAAACGGAGTCCGATGCAGTCAGTCCACACAAAAAACATACCGGGGCTACATTCACTTCCAGCTAACTTCATGGAGAACAATGAGGGCAGAACGGCATCACTGATCGGTTTTCAACCGAATACTCTCTGTCTAGCTAAGCTAAAAACACCGGATCTGCAGCACGTTACCGTGTCGTTCACTACCGAGCTTGTTTGTAACCGGTAGGCTATCGACAACGTCATCTTCACTTGTTCAACTGACTTTAAGAGATAGTACGCGCCTGTCCTGCTATTATTACAGACGTGTGAACTCACCACAGACAGTTGCCCTGTTCATGGAAACACTCTTATGGATATGGTGTTATTTAAAAATAACAGCAATCACTGATATGGTATAAAACTGCCAATTAGATTCATTTAATTGTTAATCGAAGGTGCCGGAACGTCGTTCCGGATCGTTCCGGCACACTTTAACCCCAGCCTACAAGACAGAGGACATACATATTTGCAGTTTAAGAAACCTTTACAAAATCTGTGCAGTCTTACAGTTCAACTGCAGTCAGGAACAAACATCTCCGCCAGACACAATACAGCTCTTTGTACGTGGACTATATCGAGTGGCAGTTCAAAGGTTTTAGAAGGTGAATGGAAAGATACACCACCACTCTGAGAAGTGGGCTTTTGATCGACAGAAGCCCATTCATTATTCAGAGCCTGATTTCTGTTTTAAATTAATACACATTATATATTATAATTGAAATATGAAAGCGCTCCACAAATGCATTACTGTGGATAGCCTGGGAGGCAGTGGGAGTGAGCTTTGTCTGCTGCATACTTCTCACACTTCTTTTGTCCATTAATACATTCATGACTCATTGATGAGAGCATGATTTTTCTTTTTCTTTTTCCAAAGAACACTGAAATGACTGCAAAACATCTGACATGACTTGACCTCAATTATGCCATATTTTTCATCAGTACATATCTGGAGTACGCCACTTTCTATGCGAATTATCTGGAAGTTCAGATCATGGTTTGTGGGCAGAGCACGCAGACAAAAGACATATCTTTCTGAGGTACATCTGTACTAAACAGCCTGCGTGTAAACTCTTTAACGACACTCTACGCTCTCTGTGGAGCCGTTTTTTCTTAAAACAGCCAACCACGGTGTTAACAAGCCTTTAAAAGAACATTATGAATTATAATTTGCAAACATTATGTGCTAATTTCTCCAGGGGTAATTCTACTAGCCAGGCTCTGTGTGAGGCCTTTTTCATCGCCTCCCCTCCCTACACACACACAAAGCCACAACAGAGTGAAACCATAACATTTCTCACTGTGCTGCTGCAGACTATATTTTCATGCTGTGGTGAGTTGGAGCTCAGCGGACCACGCAGGCCAGTCCGAATCATTCCAGTCATTTTAAGTCTTGAGCATTATTCCAACAAGGAAGACACTTATTACCACAGTCGGGCAGTTTCTTCTCGGTCAGATCCAGACACCTGCCTGCCCTGCAGGATATTATTCCATGAATGTAGGTTTGAAGCTGCACACACTCCCTTTAGAGACTGAATATACACAACAGTTGGCAGGACACAAGGGTACACATGCATACACAGATCCACATCCACGCAAACACCCACTCAAAGACATGCACGGGCCCATATACACACACAAAATGAACACCGCCATTACAAAGCTATCCCCACCACAGCGAGCCTCTCGCAGCGAGCCACGGGAGGGTGAGGTATATATTTACCTCCTTTAGAATGGATCAGTCACGGAGAAACACTGCACCAAGCGTAGCGCCATAAAGCTAGATTACTTCAAACAGTGCTGCTTTCACACTGCGGACCAATTCTTCAACCACAGATACTCTGCATTTCCTCGACACATTTTTGTCCCAGAGTAGATTTACAGACCTAGGGCCCTGTCTTGCTCCCGGCGCAGCGCAAAGCCCGACGCAAGTGTCTTTGCTAGTTTAAGACGCAGTTGTTAATGTCAGTGCAAATCCGCCATCATAGTAGCAATGCGCCAAGGTACAAACGCGCCTGGCTTTTAAAGGGAATGGGAGAGGACACTCTGATTGGTTTATTGCATGTTACGCCCAAAACACACCTATGAATTAATGAAGACACCAAGTACAACCTTTTTGAACCATGCGCCCGGCGTACGGACCCTTAACGCAGTCAAACTAGCAAAAGTGGATTTTTCTCGCCGTGCGCTTAGAACATTAAAATAGGGCCCTTAAAGCTGCATTAAGCAATATCTGACAACTACAGCGCAGAAAGTAAAACTCCAAAACAACTTCATCATTAACTTTCCTAACTTCTTTACCAATTTACAATTGTTTTCATTAATAATTTTTAGATCTCTCATGAAACGTCAAAAAAAAAAAAAAAAGGGAAAAAAAATGCCTGCGATAATTTGACAAAGCTCAAGGTGACATCTTCAAACATCTTGTATTGGCCGACCAATAGTCCAAAACCAGCATTTTAGCAGCTATTCAGAGTTCCAATGGGAGATAAAAAAAAAAAAAAAAACAATGAGCTCAAAATGGCTGCTGCAAACTAACAGTTTCTTCTCAAAGGGATTAGCATCATCTGGGTTATTTTTTCAGACATTGGGAAACTCACTTCAGAGCCAATTATTATTAGAGATGTTCCGATACCAGTATCGGTATTGGCTCCGATACCGCCTAAAACACTGGTATCGGGAAGTACTGGAGTTTATGCACCGATCCGATACCACGTAATAAAGCCCTAAAGAAAATCTAGGTTAAATTAGTTTATTTATGTTCTTTTTCCGTTATAACTGACGGTCAAACTGGATAATAAAAGAAAGTTCTCTGGCCTTCATTGTTTGTGAGTTTAACCTGAGCCAGACCGACAACAAAGATAGAAATAATATCACATCCATACAGGGATAGTAGTATACAGTTGTTAAAACATAATAAAATATATGACACACTGGTATCGGATCGGTACTCGGTATCGGCCGATACGCAAGTTCAAGTATCGGAATCGGTATCGGGACCATCTCCAATTATTATATTATACAGTATATTTCAGAAGACATGATGCTACTTGCTCCTCGTGACAAATAAACTTAACTTTGTGGTGATACTGTTGGAGTGCCCCTCTTAAATGACATGTTGATTCAGTGTTAAAGTCAAAACAAATGTGAGAGCATAGTTCCCCACAGGAAGTGCAGTGAGTGTATCTGTTCAAGTGCCCTCGAGCAAAACGTATAACCCTTTGCCTGGTGTCGGAGGAGGTGCTGAGATCTGATTGGAGGCTGCACGGTTCATTGATATTTTCATTTAGACTTTGCCTTGAGCTTTAATTCAAGCAATTAAATTCCTGCCTCCATAAACCATTTGGATCATGTTTGTCACCATGCTGCGTGTACTCACACACAGCCAGAGCACAGTACAACATGGACACAGGCAGGGTAGCATCTACAGTCTGCTGCTTGACTTGTCTCTTTGCTCTGGGTGTGAGTCATGTTGTGCATAAACAATGTATTTTCAGATGTACCATTAAACACAGCAAGTAACTATTATGTTTCTGTGTTTTCTGTACATTCATGGTGATCAGTGATTATAAATCGCATTGTTGTCGGGGACTATTGTGACAAAATATAAAAAGGATTGAGGTGAAAAGGTGTCTTTTAACCTGAATCACAGCAAGTATACTGGTATTAACAAGCAAAGCATGCACCGAATCAATTCAGTGATGAGTATACTGTATGGTACTTTCTGTAAGTCTATGCCTCTTTATCCTTTCTTTATTATATTCTTTAAATGAAACCCTGAATATGACCTTTTGACAGCCATAATGGCACCTACCTCAGTGCAAGGATCTTGTACAGATCATGGTAACATCGTACTATAACTAAAAAACTTTTTTGAACGAAGCTGTTTTTCACCTTAAAAACTCAAAATATCTTTCAGTGTTTCCTTTATGATTTTTTTTTAGCAGTGGGGGCAGGTCTGAACAAATATGCATATATATTGCATTCTACCCTCATGAAGCAACGGTGTCATGCTGTCACTTGATCTGCAGCTGATCTGCAGTGTAGGGCAGAGGTGTTCAAACTGTGAGAGACAGTTGAAGGGGGGGCAGAGGGTGAAGATACTGTGAGACGTGAAAGTGCAACTGTAAGTTAGTTATTGTAGTTTGGCCCACAGATTTGACCCACTTATTAACATGGTCAGCAGACGGAGCTGGCTCATGGATGCAATTAAGGTACTTTAAACCTTTCCTGATTGCATATCTACTCCTACAGTTGGCCATAAATGGACGTAGATATGCCCTGAATCACTCACCGCATATCAATACCTGTGGCCGCTCCACCACACATTAGCACTGTCACTGACGCGTTATTATGTAACCCAGGCAACTTCTAGGCAAGACCCGCCCTTCAATAGTATTCACACACTACTATTGGCCAGGCGTCCATGCTTATGCAAGGTAACGTAACCCGATTTGTTCAGGTCCTATCCCCGGACCAATCGGCTATCCTAACCTTAACCACTCGAGGTCAATGCCTAACCCCAATCAATCGAGCTGCTTCGTAGGGCGGGACTTGCCTAGAAGTTGCGTGGATTCCATAATAACGCGTCACTGACAGGAACAGCTTGATGATAGAAAAGTGAATTAATCAGGTGTACAGAAAACCAAATCCAACTGAATACTAAAGGTTGTTCATTGTTTGATTTAACAAGTCGTAAACTTACTACTTACACATCAAGCAAACTCTAAAAACGCAATAATGTCTAAGCCCCCCCCCCCGTCAAAAAAATAAATAATAAAATCAATCAGTGAATGCAACTCAAACTGAGTAGTTATCTGTCCTCAACCAGACCCAATCATATTCTAGCTGTTTTTCATGGATATTGTAGAGATATTTCAAAGAAGTTGTAATTATTCAGTCTATAATTTTCTTTGGCGAGTGCGTTGAAAATATAAAAAGCTGCACTGAAATGCTTTGGACTGAAATTAACCATGTGAAAAGTTGTTACAATTGTAACCAAAAGAACACATTCAAGCTTTTTCCAATAATCTGCTCACCAAGCTTCTTTTCTCCAGCTCTTTGAGATAATATTTGACTATGATAATCAACATGTTTGCAATAACAGCTATCTGTTCCAAAGCAAACAGCCTGCTGTTCCTGCCGAGAACATTGAATTAAATGCAACATATCTGGGAACTTGATGCTAGTTGCTGTCTGCAAAAACTATGGACTTGGACCATGGAAGCTGCACAGTTTGCAGAGACAGATAATGCAGAATAATGCACACGGCTTTGGATTGATGATTGCCCGTCTGTCAGTGGGATATCTGATGGAGTTTAACACCGAATCCTATGAGCAGCACAGAGATACGATAGTTTTAAAACATATATCCCATGATGTCCTGTATACATTGAGCAGCGTTAAGTTCATCGTTATGCTTTTGATATGGTGTAAAGTTGATACAGCTCCCAATCCCACCTTTTTTTCTCTGATGTCAGTTAATCCAGTTTTTCAAAGAAACATCTGTCAATTTTTCCCTGCCCTGTTTTTTTTATTTATTTTTTTATCTCTTGCTGCTTCTCATCAAGCCCTACACTCAGAATAAAACAAAAATCACAAAACGTTTTGAAAAACATTTTTCTTTGCCTTGTTAAATCGTTACCATAATAAAGCTTTTTTTTTTTCTTCTTTTTCTTATACAATGCCCATGGGTTCCATTCGAACAGAGCCACTACAGGGTGAGTTGAGGATTAGAATATCATCTCCGACTCCTTGCAACTTCTGTGCAGTGCTATCATTTCCAGCCGCACAGGAAAGGGCTTTTTTCTGTTGGTGGTGGGCCAAATCCATTGCGTTTCCATTTTTCCACCTCTCCTGCTGCCCTTATCCAATTCAGGGCTTATGATTGTAATACTAAAACAGAGCGAGTTGTCAAACCAGAAACAGCAATGATGAATGCCCCGCTGCTCTGTGTGCTTGTTTGTTTTGGGGTGGGGGTGGAGGGGGGGGGGGAAATTGAATTTTATGCTTAGTTGTTGAGGTGCATTTTCTTGACCGCGGCTGCGCTGCTGTACTCTAGCAGGCAGCATTGATTAAATGCAATAGTTCTGTTATCTGGATAAAAAGGGGAGAAACACAAGGACGATAGTGGGCAAGGGAAAATAATGAGTTCTTTCATCTTGGCAGTGAGGGCGTCTGCGTCTTTCAGACTTCCCAGGGAGATGTACACAGCTTAAGGAAACGTTTAATTAGAAAATGCCAACCTTGTGTCTGCGTGCTATGTGCGAGGAATAACAACATTTATGATGTGAATATGACAGCACATTTCCTTTTCTGCTGCTTTCGCGACTCAAAGAAAGACATGCAATCAATTGATTCTGAAGAGGGAGAGAAAATAATTAGCCGCCCACGTCGCCGCCACCGCTCTGAAGACGACGGGGATGGCACTGGATTTTAAACATATTTCATATTGTATCAGACGAGGCGACAGACCTGCACCAAAATCCTCCCAGTCCATATGTGTGTGGGCGAGACAGGTACCTGGTGTCAAAGTTGCAGAAAGTAAACAAAACCGGTCAGAAGCTTTAAGTCATAATGACTCATGGGGATGATTTCTTTAGAGCTGCTGTCGTCTAAAACAGCATATGTTTCAGAAAGATTTTAATACCCGACGTTCAGCATCCCACGACTTCAACATAAAGGATCCCCTGCTGATTCAATCTATTACAGTTAGCAGTATGTAACCAAAACTCCTAAAACTTTCCTTTGATTAAAAACCAAGAAGATAAAGTTGATATGGAAGAAGTTTGTGAGGCCCTCTGACCCCCCAGCGCTCCCCCTCATTAAGACACAAATGGTTCGGTCTGCACCTGCACTGGTTTGATCATAACCTGACGTGGCTAATTGTGCTGACTGCTGGCAAGCTAGATGCTTTTTCCTCAACATCAAAGCTAAATCTGGATTCCCAAATAAAGCCAGAATGAAAGAAATTAAAAAAAATTAGGGAAAACAACTCATGGCGTATTTGTGTCTGGAGAGAGGTGAGCTCGCTAACGTTTTAGGACTGCTTTAATACAGCTGTTTGCGTTGTGTAGTTGCTTGGTTATCTAATCCGTCTACGTCAGTGTATTTACATAACAGTACAGCACAAGGAATAAATGCAAATTATCAGTCTGTGTGTGGACAGATGAGTTGAGATGGCAGAAGCTATGAAATATCTATATAAAGTGACACAAGAAATTATGTTTCAAGTAGAAGTAGCCTAATAAAATAGTAGTTTGAAATACACAGTGGTGCTAATTTACAAGACCAGCAGCAGGTTCAATCCTCCATCTGATCATAATTTTGTAAAAAGACAGTGAGATGTAGGCTAAAATCCAAAATGTTTTAAATTAAGCTTAAAATGTGACCTACTATAATATGTAGGCTTTGCTTCTATCCATTTCCTGATAATATAAGGTTTTTTTCATGTGGCTTTTGTTAGAGAGACCAAAGGGCCAAAATCTCTTATGTATAGCTGACCTGTTAAGAAGATTCTGATGTGATGAGGAGATCACAAAAGGCCCAGATGTTTGTACACCCTTGAACATAATACATTATGATATTGGAAAGGCTTTTTCCCCTACTCTTTCTGGCCTTCCCGGTTGTGGCCCTTCAGTGTGGTAACTGTGTTTGCCTTTCAGATCCATGAGGGTTAAAATGGCCACACAGGTAAATGCTGCTTCCTTCCCCTGCCTTGTTAATCCTTGCTAAAGCACACATAGATCACAATTAATGGGAGTCGCCTCTGATCTCTCTGAATCCCTTTTTATCCACACAGCCGTGGTGACTCCATTAGAACCTGTCCTCTTTAAGTTGGTTTTAGCCTGGCTTAATCTAGTCTCTTACAAGTTAGAGGCCTTCGAGGAACCTTCAGGCGTTCTTTTGAGGGCATCCACAGGGGAACTTCGCAAAGTTCCTTAAAAGAATTCATTAATGTTCAATGAAAGCCGAAGGGACCTTCTATAGACCTCCAACATGTGGATGGATTCAAAGAAGCACATCTTTTTTTGCCAGGCTTGGACACCCAAAAAAAGCTTTTCGAACTCACATTTGGAAAATATCGTTTTTTGGTGCCTTAGCCCAAAGTCCAGTGAAAATATTGATACAAGGGTGAGTTTGGCCTAGCTTGGAAAATTATATGATTAATCGATTGGTTGATTGATGAGTATTTTATCTTTAATACATCATCATTATGTCATTTATCAAGAAAAAAATGCCAAATAATCGCTGGGATCCAGGGTCAGCCTAACCAATCTTTAGTATCCATCCCACCAACACAGTTCACGTTTTTCATGAACTTTGAAGAACTAGGCTGATTTAGGGAGTTATTTTTGCAAGTCAACTTATAACAACATTCTCTAGCTGGGTCAAGCTTACCCACATTTGTCGCCATTTTTGCAGCCATTTCTCATGGACGCAGCTAATTAGCGGGCTAGCTATGTAGGAAGCTGGCATCTTCTTTCTTATTCAGCCAAAAAGGTTCTGGTGTATCTTTTCAACGACGAGCCGGTCATCAATGAGCACAACACCAGACCTGTGAGGTTCAGAAGTTTGGTACCAGTCTAGCAGTTTCTCTGTATTTAGTCATTATGCTAGATGCTTCTAAAACAACTGTGCAATGCTAAAAAGTCTATTTCTTAACATACAATGTATAAATAAGAGGTGTTGTTTTTGGCAAAGCTAGGCTAAACACACTCCAGACATGTTCCTGGACTGGATGCACAGAGATCAAATTTGTATCAATCTTCTCATCTAACTTCAGGTATATGAAATAAGCTTATTCCTCAAAACGTCCACCCTGAAGATCTTTGATGTCCCCCCGATGGACCCCAGTTTTGTAAAGTGTGATGTTGCCAGACGCAGCCTGCTCCACTGGCCTCTAAAACCAAGTTAAACATGGAGACAGTGTGAGGTTATTTATTGCCTCCATAAAAGCTGGTAAGTGCGAAGGGGAAGAAGGGTGGAAGATGGAGGACAGGGGGAGAGACGGAGCAGCTGCAGGCTCGGCTTTCCGAGAGGCTGTAGTTTGTTATCAGAAGAGGATCGAGCATCACACAAATCAAAACCAGGAAGCTACATAGGAGGGATACATTCACCGAAGCACATGTGCAACACAAAACACACAGTCACATGTGATTGAAGAGTAAGAGGTGGTCGCCTAAAAAGGTTTTACTTGCAGATAAGCACACATAATCGAACAGACACACACCTACAGAAAACCATGATGCAGACTCACACACACACACACCGTCAGTGTGTGATTCAGACTGTACTTACAATTTCACACTTTCTCATTATGCCTCAGCCAGAAGCACTTGCATATGAATACACATTCATACGTGACGGCACAGTCAGACACACAAGCACAGATAACCACAAAATAACACACTTGTGCATGTACACACACAAACACAACTCTGCCTTTTATACAAACAATTTCCCACTTACCCACTCAGCCTCAGCCAATTTTGTGGCAAAAAAACCCAAACATAAGTCCCTGTTCAGTAGCTGATAGGGAGTGCATCGTGGCTTCCAACAGCCTGAAGATGAGAAAGTTCAGCTGAGGTTATTCGATTAGTCCCTTTTCCTTTTTGTAGTGTTGTGTCCTTAACTTAAAGGGGGCAGTGGTGGATGGATCAGACTCTTCATACAGGGGACGACAGGTTAGCCTCGAAGTACAGTTTAGCTTGTTGTATCCTAAATGCTCTTAGTTCATCTATAGCTCTGGCAGGAGGGCAAATTTTTTGCCACTTCAACTTGAGCAGGACTGTGTGCTTAATAAGGCTCCATTCAAAATCAACAATCACACTTTGAAGTGAATGAGGCGGCTACGTTTTTAACAATGAGACCACTGCGTTGGCACATGCAACCATTGGATACATTATAAGAAGTGGATAGTGAACTCCAGGATGCATATTTTCCTGCACGATATGAGGAAAATATGCGACATATGCGATAACGTTGACGATCACGATAATGATATTACTTGCGATAAACAGATATCAATGTGTACTCAGTTCTGCATTTCTTCTACTTTGACTATTCTGCTAAAATACAACAAATTGCTTGTTGAATTCAAAACAAATGAAAAGAAAATCATATTCAACATTATTTTTTGAACAAATTGAACATTGAATTTAATATAAAAGACATGACATGAAAGAATGACGGTTACATTTTAATGTGCAGTTTTATTACTGATCTACACGCGATATGTCGCAGCCTCTTGCGATTTGTTTATTTTCGACAGTTGCGATGACGATAAAAAAAATTAAAAACTATATTGTGCAGCCCTAGTGGGGGCATGTTGTTTCAGGTACAAGTGAGATAAGGAATACATCAAATAGGCTATACCACGGATGCAACGGTTTTATCTTTCGTAAGGTAAACAGCAGAAATACAGCGTTCTCGTGTTCTCTACCAGGAATGTGCATTTGTGTGTATGCAATTGTTGCCTCGCCAGATAAAGTTGCTATGTTTTATTTTGTGACCAATAGCCAGAAATCAAGTTTCTCAAGCAAATGTTATAATAAACTTCACCTGAACCTACAGCTAAAAAGGTTTAAGTTAAAGACAAACAATTTCTGTGATTATTATTAACTGAAGATATCCATTACCAGTAGTAGTGTTTTATCGCATAATGCAGAGAGAGAGCTCCAACAGCTAAAACTAAATAGCGGTTGTCAGGTCAAAAAGATAAAAAAAAAAGTTGTTTAGTACCAAAGGTCCATACTCATGCCGGCTGTCAGACTTCTAACAAGAAGAGCACTGAGAGAAACACTATAGTGATTGGTGTGCTAATGATGTGCCTTTTGTTTACCAAATGACAGCCTCACACTGAAGTGGTACACACACAAAGTGCTTGGACGGACACGGACACGCAGACACACACACACACACACACACAGACAGACACAGACACACACACACACACACAGACACACACACACACACCCCTCCGTCAAACATCCACTTGTTTCATTTTTAATGCCATGAGAGTCTAGCCTGAGTCTTAACACTGTGACAGCCGTAAACAGCATCGCGTTACAAAAGCACAACGCTCAAACCTTCCATATTTAAAATACAATAGAACAATTGAATAGGCTTCGAAGTGATCATTCCGTCACTAATGCCTCTGTAACATGCACTCCGTTTACTCACCAGTAAAGTGGAACTTTGGATAGATATGAATCATCATTTTGCATCATCGCTGACAACGGTCATAGTACAGTCATGCCATGTAATGTGCATTCCGTGGACAGTACTTTTTTTTGTTCCACTGGGAATCTTCCAGTGCAATATATATAGTGAATACATTTCACACGAAGACGCTCAGATAAAATGATGGACAGTAAATATAGAGCACAATATAAATAGGGGGTGATTTCAGACACAGTCTTTCAAGTCAAAGTCCTACATCTGCCATTTTTTTCTTTTATCCATCTGTTCCTGCAGCTCTAATGGATGACAGATGGAAAACAAATCAACATTTATGCAGAAAATTTGGGTTACACAAATATGGGTTTTTAAAGTCCAACATCACCAAAAGCCAGTCATTTATATCAATAATGAAGTCTATGACCAACACCCAAAATGATTACAAGGATTCAGTGTTTTCTTAAATATTTTTACTTGGCAGGAAGGAAATAAAATTTAGTTAATTTAAGTTTTTGTTTAATCCTAATTAAGAAAATAAAAGTCCATGCAGGTTTTAGAACTCTAATAACCTTGAGCATCCTGTTTAATTATAACTATTGACCATGTTTGCAACAGATGTGTCCAAGTTTTCTCTTTGATCAATACCACATATGTGAACTATAATCTTGTGCAGTCACTGCAAAAGTTGAGTAATGTTAGAAAAAAGCCTTCTCTCAGTCCCCCAAAAAATGTATAAGTACCAAGCAGCCCGTACTGAGGTTTATTTAGGCCTTAAAGTATAATGTTGTAGTACAAGAAGAACAGTTATCAGCTTATTATGTATTTATTTAAGTGAGTCACGGACTCCCAGGCAGCTGTCACCCCATGAACATCGTCTCACCGTGGGCTGTGTCTCATTAGCATGGCAGACGCCTCCTTTTAGAAACAAGGAGCGAGCCAGCCTAAACCACTTCACAGGGAGACAATCTCTCGCTCCTGTTTCGCCACAGCGGCCTGTCACCTGCTGCCAAGAAACCTTTCAAGGGGATTTTTCCTGCTCCACTGATGCACGGAAGGAGAACCTCCCCGTGGGTTTGCATGGCCACTTTTCATGGTGAAGGGCTTCTCCTTTACAGAAGAGCCTTACTGCAGAAAGTGCCAGTCTTTGCAGGAGGACACTTTAAATGGGACAGGTTTGTTCATTATTCTACATTTCCTTGTGGAGGATTAAAAAATATAGGCCTATTTGTGATTTCAAATACCCAAAATAATTTTTGAAAACCATTTCACAGTTCTTTCTGGGTTTTTTGAAGAAGTATTGAAATATTTTACTTAAAAGGCTCTGAAAACCTATTTTCTCAATCAGCTTCATACTATGAGCGATGTGGTTCTGCATGTGCCGAAGTTTAAAACTCTTCTAAGCTTAAAGCTAGGGTTGGGTATAATTTTTTATTTTTTCCCCCCCTGATACCGGCGCTAAAACGCTACTTTTAAAACGGTGCCGGTGCCTAAATGGTGCCTGAACCGATAAAACCGATAAAAAAATAGGGTAATAGGGAATAGGGTATTTTACAGTAACTTTGAATGCACCACGAGGCTTACTAGTTTCAATTGAATGCACCACGTCTGTGTTGTTTTTCCGACAACGGCACTACGGCAGCTGCACACTGCTTAACGTCCCGCTGTTGGAATCCTCTACAGTGAAATACAGACACCCTTTACACCTTTTAGCTGTCAGCATTTTTAACCGTGTTTAATCCAGCTGCTAGCTAACGGTAGGCTAACGCTACCTGCTGTCAAGTGAAGAGTTAACTAGCGTCACGTGCAGCGATGCTCCTGTTGCCTCTAACGTTTGTTTCAGAGCATCAGAGAGCAGCGCAGCAGCACCGAAATCCGCGTTGCAATTCGGTGCGGTAGATACCGGTCGTTTAGGCACCGGTGTCGTATTAGCACCGGGTTTCGGTACCCAACCCTACTTAAAGCTCTTCGAACTACTTTAAAGTGGACAAGGCTCACCTGGAAAAAGGTGACATCTGAGGACCAATCAGGATTTAGCTATGTCTAAATCAAAATGTAATGACAAATGGTGCCTTAGGGTATTAGGTTATGTTTCCAAATTACACCTACAGATTCCAGATGAAGCAGATGAGTTCTTAAATAAAAACCTAGGGATATTTCTTCCGAAATTTTATTTTTTTGGTTGGTTATTTAGTCATTGTTAATCAAAGGTTATAGGGAAATACTTGGGATTTGAAACCACGTTGTTAGGGGCAATAGTTAGCTAAGTGATGATGCATTCACATGTAGTGCATGTTTCATCAATGGTGGAAAATTCTAACTAACTTATATTTTTGGGGACATTCATTCTTTGAGGTTCCATGAGAGAACCCTTCAAATCAAAAAGGCAAGTAATCATTGTCTCATTGAGATGAAACAGTGCAGTTTTTCACAGCACCTGAAACACATTGATTTTTTGAAAACTATGGATTTCTTCAAGACAACAGCAACATTTTATGAGCTTCTGACATCTGTATCTGCAAACTAAGTAACTGCACTGGTCAGATAAACAGTCAATTAAAAAGTACAATGTTACCCTGTCATGTAGTGGAGAGAAGGCAGAAAGTCTCCCGAAATGAAAAATACTCAGGTAAAGTCCAACAACGTGAAACCTGGATTTACTGTACTGTGCAGAGTAAATGTACTTACTTATTCCCAACCACAGTGATCTACTGACCTAATATGACTGCAGATGACAACAACTACAGTAACTACTAATCCCTCAAACAGGATTACCATTCACTAGACACCTAATATACACAATAATATCATACATGTGTACACATGTTGTAAGCCAATGTTTGAAGTATACTCAAAACTTTAACAATAACCTCTAATCAGATTCAGCTTCCTCTTATTTGCAAGATCATTGGTTGCTCAGTAGATGCATAAAAATGTTAAAAGGAAAATAACCTATGCATGAATTTTTACTTGTGCTTATATTGAACTACAGATTTATTTTTTTATCATTTGTCAATTAATATGAATTAAATGAATAATAGATTTTTTTCAGGTTATGGTGACTTTCTGAAAATTAATTTGATTCTTTTAATTAAAAGTTCTGAGCCACACATCTGGGTTTTGGGAACTTTTATCCCCAGGAAGGTAGTGACCTCCTCCTCTGAGGCTGCTAACAGTGTTCATATGAGCTTTTGTAATAATGATAAAAAAGAAGACACTATCCCATATATTTCAATGAGAGCTAGACGACACGTTGCCCGAGCCATTTTGCAAACTGAACTACAAATAAATGATTGCATAATCGCTTTACGTAAAATGCCTATGGTACATACACTCACCTAAAGGATTATTAGGAACACCCTACTAATACCGTGTTTGACCCCCTTTCGCCTTCAGAACTGCCTTAATTCTTCGTGGCATTGATTCAACAAGGTGCTGGAAGCATTCTTTAGAAATGTTGGCCCATATTGATAGGATAGCATCTTGTAGTTGATGGAGATTAGTGGGATGCACATCCAGGGCACGGAGCTCCCGTTCCACAACATCCCAACGATGTTCTATTGGGTTGAGATCTGGTGACTGTGGGGGCCATTTTAGTACAGTGAACTCATTGTCATGTTCAAGAAACCAATTTGCAATGATTCGAGCTTTGTGACATGGTGCATTATCCTGCTGGAAGTAACCATCAGAGGATGGGTACTGGTGGTCATAAAGGGATGGACATGGTCAGAAACAATGCTCAGGTAGGCTGTGGCATTTAAACGATGCCCAATTGGTACTAAGTGTGCCAAGAAAACATCCCCCACACCATTACACCACCACCACCAGCCTACACAGTGGTAACAAGGCATGACGGATCCATGTTCTCATTCTGTTTACGCCAAATTCTGACTCTACCATCGGAATGTCTCAACAGAAATCGAGACTCATCAGACCAGGCAACATTTTTCCAGTCTTCAACTGTCCAATTTTGGTGAGCTTGTGCAAATTGTAGCCTCATTTTCATATTTTTAGTGGAGATGAGTGGTACCCAGTGGGGTCTTCTGCTGGTGTAGCCCAGCCGCCTCAAGGTTGTGTGTGTTTTGGCTTCACAAATGCTTTGCTGCATACCTCGGTTGTAACGAGTAGTTATTTGAGTCAAAGTTGATCTTCTATCAGCTTGAATCACTCGGCCCATTCTCCTCTGACCTCTAGCATCAACAAGGCATTTTCAGACCATTCTTTGTAAACCCTAGAAATGGTTGTGCGTGAAAATCCCAGTAACTGAGCAGATTGTGAAATACTCAGACCAGCTCGTCTGGCACCAACAACCTTGCCACGCTCTAAGTTGCTTAGATCACCTTTCTTTCCCATTCTGACATTCAGTTTGGAGTTCAGGAGATTGTCTAGACCTGGACGACACCCCTAAATGCATTGAAGCTGCTGCCATGTGAATGGTTGATTAGATAATTGCATTAATTAGAAATCTTACAGGTGTTCCTAATAATCCTTTAGGTGAGTGTATATAGAAATGAGTCTTGTTGGGGTGACCTCTAGCTCACCCAGTAAGAGCGTGCGCCCCATGTAGGCTGAGTCCTTTGCAGCGGCCTGGGTTCGAATCAAACCTGCGGCCCTTTGCTGCGTGTCATCCCCTCTCTCTCTCCCCCCTTTCCTGTCTATTCACTGTCACTGTCGATTAAAGGGAAAACCCCAAAAAAATTATCTTAAAAAAAAGAAAAAAAAGAAATGGGTCTTGTTGACAGTGTTACATCTTTTCAGTGTTCGTGCTGTGATGTGTAACCCTGTACATGGCACATATGGTCCAGGGAATAGAGGATTTGGAGAGAGAAAAAAATTATATTTGTTACAGCAGGGAATATATATATGCATCCCTCCCCACCTGGATTCAGGTGACAAGTGTGGAAAGACACATGTTAGGAGGCAGAGCACTGAAGTGTAGAAGCATTAACGCAAGACTCTAAGCTGTGTGTGTGTGTGTGTGTGTGTGTGTGTGTGTGTGTGTGTGTGTGTGTGTGTGTGTGTGTGTGTGTGTGTGTGTGTGTGTGTGTGTGTGTGTGTGTGTGTGTGTGTGTGTGTGTGTGTAGGATCTGTGTGGGTTATGCGTTGGTGCGTGTTCATGTCTGACTCACTCCAAAGCCCAAGATGATCAAAGCCGGGACAGACTGAGACAGACAGACAGCGGGGGACACAGTGAGCCAGAGATGGATGCCGTCCAGACCTCACATTACATGCCTGTCTCTCAGGCAAACAAATTATTAGGCCAACAGCTTATAAGATGCAAACTCCAGCAGGATCGAGGTGCATTTGTAGGCAATGAGGACTTTGGGCAGCACAGAAACACCTGCTTTGCCATATTTGCAAACAGAAGGCATGTGTTTCCCTCCATCACACTGCTTTGAATGCCACACATCTGTGCATGTCTGTGGCCTGTTTGTGCAGGTATGCAGTGTTGTGTAACGTGGCCAGCAGGTTGCCAATTGGGTAGAGAGGCAGAATTATAACCAGAACATGTTTATTTTATTCTCAGGAGCAGCAGGAGGCTTTCTCCGAGCTGGAAGCTGGTGAGTGCGTTACCTCATGGCAAATAGGAATGTCGAACCAGGCGGATTGGGCCGGTGCCATGTGCCTGTGATGGGCCTTAAGCTGGTTTACACAAAAACAGTTAAAACACACGGGCAACAGAGAGACCTCCTGCTGAGAAACTCCTGTCCCGGAAGATGGATTCAGCTGGCACGTTCCAGTAATTATCAGGGTTTGTCCTGGGGTATTATTGGTGCCCCCCAAAGAGGTTTTAGCCAGCACCAAAGGAATCTCACCAGCGCCAAAATGATAAATGAGAATAATAATAGCAATTAAAATCCTCCCCGAATGTGTTTAATAGCATTTTATCATTAACAACTGCTGAACATTTCGAACATAATTTGACTTCCAGCAGTCTACTGTCATCCACAGCCGCTATATTTGACACATGCCAAACTGCATTGTTTTGACTGGGCCTAAACGCTCCGCTGTGAAGCAAACGCTGATGGGATCTCAGTTTTAACCGTCCAGTCAGTCTGTCCAGCTCTTTTTAGCTGCCGTCACACAGACAGTAACACAGACTCATTGTCTTTACTGTGCGCGGACCAACAATGCTTACTGTCGGGTGTGGTCATCCCGGAAAGACCCATTCTGATATAGGAAAAACCCTCATAACGCTTAACAAGTGCACTCAGCTTTCTCTCTTTTTCTAATCCACGCATTGTGTAAGGCCAGTAATACATTGTGAGTGCTTTTATCCAAAGTAGAAGGTATAAAATATGAACCAAGATGTCAGCTGAACCGGAGCAGGTCAGAGAACTGGATTTTAACTATGTGGTGGATGTTGGTGGGGAGCAAAACAGAGCTAAAAGAAGAGTGAATAATATTGGATGTCTATTGTTTAGTTGGCCAGAAATATGACATCAAATGAATGTTGAATGTGTGAATAGAGCCATTTGCTAACACATTAGCCATATCAACTTTATATATGTTATAAAAAGGTGATAATCTGCCTGTGTTGTATCTACATTTACTGTACACTTGCTGCTGCCCCACAAGTGGCCTGAATAAATCAATTTAGTACAGCCTTAAAGTCTCACACGTTAATCTCTTGGAAAACTGTCCCTTCCAAAAAAATGTGATTCTTTACCGGCGGCCTCATCTTGGATTTTCAAGTTTGAACATAAATTCTGAACATAAAAAAGTAATCACAAAGTTTGGGGAAACCTAACTCTTACTTCTTACCACAATGCACAGTTTGCTAAACTCTATGATCAATATGTTACTGATAAACTAAGTGTCAGTTTTAGTGTCAGACCAGATTTAAAATCTAAATTGTGACACCCATACAAATCAAACTTTATTTGAATAGTAGCCTACCTTTCATAAAGCTTAGTGTCTTCAAAGTACACAGGTTTACAGGTAATTGACTATAATGCACAGTCTATACTCTGGGCATCCTGCGCGTGTGTGTGACCGTTAGCAAATGGATGGATTACAGTACAGGGGAGCCTCCACAGTGTGCTCACCCTCAGACCTGTTCTGTTCTTATTCTTTGCTCGCCTCTATGGAACCTGACAGTAATAGCACTGTGCCCTGCAGGGGGCGCTGCACTGCAGTGCAGACATGATGTGTGAGAGGACACACGTTTCATCCATTTTTTTCCGTTTCCTGTCTTACTTGTTTGCATTTCATTAGCAAATAATTCCATGTGTTGATAACTGCAGCGGTGGTGGGGCGGTGTGTTAGACTGCCGATTGGTAAATGTGGCTCACATCTCAACAGGAGTGTTTCTATATAGTTGTAATATTTGTTATGTTTTACATATATGGGTTTGAATTATTCATGGCGTCTCACAATATTCTTTGTGTGTGAATTTTAAAGAGGCTGACGTGACAGACTTTGGCATGCCACGTTTTCCATTTATTTAGGAAGCGATGTCTGAATAAGCAATGTGTGTGTGCGAGAGACACGGAGGAAAAATTAATTGTTGGCACTCAGTGGAACAAGATCGTGAGTAGGTGAGAGGGAATTATGTAAACAGAAATGGCGAACTACTGTAATTCTTTCACTCTAAATATAGTTGCACAAACTTGCCAGCAACCCCCTCCAGTACAACACTGCTGTTAAAAAGCCTCTGTGTTTGAACAAGGATTACCTCTTAATACCACATTTAGAAACATTTATTCCAACCAGCACACTATTCCACCCAAAACACACTACTGCTTCAGTGTGGAGATTTGCAAGTTTGGCTGCGACTACTTTCTGTTTCGCTCTTAGATTCCTGCCCTTATTTTCTCCGACACCCTGTCCATACAGCCGACGTAGGCGCTGGTCCACTGAACATGAGATATACAGTATGAGACAGCTGCCACAGGATTATTCTCTGGTTATCACTATTAGCAGAGACTCCAGTCTGAAGTTTAGTCCCCTACACTTTACTGCTAAACCACAGAATTAGCTTGAATATTTAAAAGGTCCCATGACATGGTGCTCTTTGGATGCTTTTATATCGCCTCAGTGGTCCCATAATACTGTATCTGAAGTCTCTTTCCTGAAATTCAGCCTTGGTACAGAATTACAGCCACTAGAGCCAGTCCCACAATGAGCTTTCCTTAGGATGTGCCATTTCTGCGTCTGTAGCTATTGAGGAGGAGAGAGGGGGCAAGGTGGAGGGTGGGGGTGTGGCCTTGACCAACTGCCACTTTGCTTGTTTGAAAGCCATGAGGTCGCTCTCTCTCATGGGTGGGCCAAATTCTCTGGGCGGGCAAAGCAGAGAAAGGGGAGGTAACCTTGCTCCTTATGACCTCATAAGGAGAAGATTCCAGATCGGCCCATCTGAGCTTTCATTTTCTCAAAGGCAGAGCAGGATACCCAGGGCTCGGTTTACACCTATCACCATTTCTAGCCACTGGGGGACCATAGGCAGGCTGGGGGAACTCATATTAATGTTAAAAAACCTCATAAAAGTGAAATTTTCATTCCATGGGACCTTTAACAAATAAAACTTAAGCTTTAGTTTCACTTCTCTCCTTCAATTCATACACAGGTCCCATTGTGTTGCAACGGGTGTGTTAATCAGCTCTGATTATGTGGTGTGGGATTATTTTGTGGTCAAGGTTTTCCCTGCCGTTATACGGCTTAGGCGCAGCGCCTAATGCTTTGGTTACACACGCGTGCGACACCGTGGCGCGGGCCTCCATTAGGTAGCGCCCTAAAAGCATGCACAGAGACGTTCACGCTCAACGCATAGGCGTCAATTTCGGTGGGGACGGTGGGTACGCGTACCTCTCAGATTTTGTCATGAGTCATTTTGTACCCACCACTTTTTTTTTAAAACCTCAAGCTCAGTTTAGTTCCCACAGGGCCGGCACAGACACAGACGTTCTGCTGCTACGCTTCTCTGTTCATAGCCCTGCCTGTCAGGACATTCTAAAACGCTTAATGTGGTTAAATGTACCTAAACAACGATCAATGATCACCAAATTTCATGGCCATATCTTGTCATGAATACTTAAGCCTGTCAAAAAAACTAAACCGAAATCCAACGATTATAGAAGTTATCTCACATTCACTTTTTCTTCTTCATTGGTGCCTATGGCGAGGAAAAAGCTTAACGTGGTTTAATGTACCTAAACAACAACCAAATTTCTCTCTCATATTGCTGCTCATAACCACTGAAAACTGTCAAAAAAAAATCAAACCACAAATTTGGTGAGGATTGTTTTTTTGACAGTTTTCAGTGGTTATGAAGAGCAATATGAGAGAGAAATTTGGGGATCATTGATGGTTGTGGTACATTAAACCATGTTTTTATTAATTTACATTAGTAAGCTACAGGACAGCGTCTTTCAAAACATGACCTGCGCGAAAGAGAAAAAAAAAATTGAATGCGTCATTGTACCCAGCACTTCTGAAAATGCACTGCCGAATGCATCTCTGTCCCCAGCACATTTCAAACCAAACTGACGCCCATGGCTCAACGTATTGTTCGTTGCAGTATTCTCCGAAACACCAGGGGGCGTACAAAATAATCTGTGAATAAGCACAAAGTAGTAGAGAAGAAGAAGAGAGCGGAAGAATAGCAGGCTGCCTGGCAACAGTAGTAAACACATCCATGATAAACACATAGACAGTATATAAGAATGGACCAACAAATCCCGTTGCTCTGGACGGAGACCAGTGACGGATATTAGAAGCACTTTTCCGGTGATCGCCAACTTTACTGCGCAGCCTCCAGCTGAGAGAGACAACGTAGATGTGACGTGAGCAACGTGTCTGAAAGTTGGAAGTCTTCTGGTAGCTGTGCCAAGAGAAATCTCAATCATTCCCAATCTTACAGAGACGGAGAACGTAGGTATATGTAAGGAGATTACATGGGCACAGGCTAATTATTGCTAACTAAAATGCTAGTTAACATTAGTAATTATACCTAAACAGCTCATGTAAGTCGAAACTGCCTGCAAGCTTATCCTGTACTATATGGTAATTCCTCTACTATGTGACACAATCGTTAGCCTATTTTTACAAAAACGTCTGCTACGGAGCCATAACGTGAGGTACAAGGTAATGGAGCCTTTTATACATTGTCATGTTTCTTTAGAACTCAACAATGGAGAAACAGAGTCTTTAAACGCTTCAGATGTAAAGTTATTCACGGTCAAGTGACATCAAAATGAATGGCAGTCAGTGGAATGCTAACGGGAGGTAATGGCTTTGTAGCATCAAAATGGCGCCATAGAAGGTACGAGTTCTGAAGCGAAGCTTACCCCCTGGGATAAACACCGACGTACCGTCAAACAGTTTTTAGCTTTGACAAAGTGATCGGTCATGTTTTTCCACACTCACAGGCAGAAAAATGCTTCTTCTTTTCCCCAGTGTGGTGGTTCTCTCTGACCACAAATGGCCATTTGACTCCCTGTGGTCCGTGAAGAATCACTCAGATGTTTGTATGATTTGCGGACTTTTACGAACATTTCAAAAGCATTGCACACATCCCATCAACAGAACGGATGAGAGACACTTAGACATTACTCTATTTACGGTGCTATCTGGCGCTACATCATTAATAAAGACAGAAAAACACTTTTTCGACCGGGAGAAGTACTCTGGGCTTCCTGAACGATAGCTGTCAATCAAGGTAAACTAAGGAGGTCCGTGTGGGTGAGAGATCCTTGAAATTGGCCAATCATAAGAGGGTCAGTGCCTCCCTTGGTTCGGCCCCCAAAGTGTCAAAAGTCAGTTTCATTTGGGCGAGCAGAAATCATTTCAAGAGCAGAGTTTACCTGCGAGAGTGTGTATGCCCTCCAGCTCTTGCAGAGCAGAAGCAGCTGCCTGTACAACTCTCGATTGTTGAATTGGTGCGCAAAGAGTAATATCTGTGCGTTTGAAATTATATAATTTGCTAGTGAGCATGTTTTATTGCGCTCGCAAAATGATATGACATAATCCCGACGCCATAGGGAAGGTCCGTGAGTGATTAGTCAACTGCATAACAATGTGATCCACACTTGTGTTTCGCTTTTGTGGCGTCACACTCATCGTCCGCACATGCTGTTGCACAGCTCAGTTGCTACCATGTTGCTACCAATCATGATGTTGCCCCAGTTAGCACACATAAAAGATCGCTTCATCTGTAAATTGATCACAGGTCATTCTGAAGCGTCGTTTAATGAGTGTCTGGACGTCTTATTAGGATGGAAATCGCAGTCCATAATACATTTACAAGTGGTGATCCACAGCCCAAGATCCTCCATTTGGTTTGCTAAAGGCCGTACATTGGTGAGGAAAATGTTGTGTAGGGATAGCCGATAAGGAGTTAGCCTTAGCCTAACGTTAGCCCTCCTCCTACTCATCCCACATTGTTTACAGTCTCAACCCATCTTTCGTGCACTTCCAACCAGCAGAGCTGTGTTGATAGACCTCGGCAGTGTTTTATTCAGTCTCGTCACAAAATCAGCCGCATTTTTACTCAGTGTTGTCTCGGTCTCAGACAAAAAGGACGGGATTTTATTTCAACACCACAACTGCGTGATATTACTTAATTGTCTGTGCATTCACTGATTTATTTACATTTTTACATCAACGTCAGCTCCGACATTTGCCACACGCTGCGGTCCTGCTCCCTCACTTGGGTGAGAGAGGTAGAGATGGCAGAGAGCGGAGACTGCTTCTATGAAAAGAAACACATAGGCTGCTAAATATATAACTATTTACCTCGTATAAACAAATAGTGCTTGTGTGAGAGGCGTGAGCTGCTCTCTCTCCGTCTGGCTCCCTCATTACTCAATATTTCCCTTTCCATAGAAGTTTAATCACCATGGATATGATTGCTATTTCAGTTTTTTAAAGAGGAGGGAGAGCCTGTATGAGGCAATAATACAGTATATTAACAGTAATAACAGTTTGTTTACATTTATGAATCTGCATTTGTTAAGCACAATTCAATTAAAATGGGACTACGAACTAAAAGAATATAGCAGATTGTAGTTAAAATGGGGGAAATGTGAAGAATTGCATTGCAGGTAGATTTAAGGTGTCCAGCCCTACATTTTCTGCATGTGCCTGTTAGGGGCTACAGTGCTCCTAGGAAGAAAAGTTAGTCTGGAGCCCTGGGCTGGCTTTAAGGTGGACCAGCTATTATTATTTTAGTGACAAAACATCCATAAAAAAAAATAAAAAAATAGTTGCGCGATGACGTCACTATTATGCAAATGAGTGTATGACGTCAGTTGCACCCAAGCACTAGTAAAAACCCAAGAAAGATGCAAAGTATAAACAGTACAAGGAAAACTGTATTGCTCCCTTTTTTCTTTTTTTTTTTTAATTGGTTGCGACCAGTGCTCGTGTTCTCTATTTGGGTTTGACTGTTCTCGGCTTGCTTTCAGATCAGGTCTTTTTAAAAATGAATGTTTGCATGCTGGGTTTAGTTAAGGTTTTTCCACAGATCAGTTTCTGATCCAAGACCTCCTCCTCCTGCCACTGGCCCACTAAAGAAGCGCACCTCCGGAAGGCATTTAATGTTAAACAGCTACGATGAGCGTTAACTTAGCCATCAAGGGTTAGTAATCCAATGCCCACTCAGTTTTCAATAAACATTTGAGAAGCATCTAATGCACATTTCTTTTTGCCTTTTCAGTCTCTCTGTTCTATGCATCAGTTTTAAATGTTGCAAGAGAGAAATGGGGGACAAGCTAGAAAATCCATTTCCAGCTGATACGGTTAGCCAAAGTGTTGCAGGCAACAAGCTCATATGTCATTTCTGTCACATAGAAACACATTCGGTGTCATGGCAACATCCCAAGTAGCGGGTACAGTATGCAGCCTGATGGAAGTCTTTCATTGTCTGACTGACAAACTCCGTTAAATTCTCGCCCATGCCCATTCGTGACCCGGATGACTCATCCATATTATGTGCTTTAATCCTGGTTAAGTGTCTCTGATGGACTACCCCATTAACTCCATCTGTAGCTCTTTGCATTGTTTAACTTTGCATACCTGTACTTCATTGATTGTGATTATGTATGATGTTGTTTGTCTTGCCTGAAGCCCAATTACATTTCAGAGACACTACAGGCTTGAACTCTTAACTCCACTGCAGAGAAAGTCTGGTAATCTGTATGCTTATCTGCTTCAAAACACATACTAATCTGCTTTAAACCACCTTGGAGTTGGACTGTGCAAAAAACCTCTACATTGTGCACTTTTCGGGCAATTTTTGGAAGGTGAGGGCTTTTAAGTAGTCTGAAAACATGGCAACTGCTCTCATTATCTCCCCTTCACTTTTCTTAAGCACTTTGAGAGAATTTGTGTACGTGTTTGTGTGTCTCATCCTATCTTCCTGTTGTTTGCATTGGTGAACGGTAATCTGAATGAATAATTAATTCAGCTGTGAACCAGTTATAAATGAGGTTTGGTTTTTTCTTTTGCTGAACAACAAATGTGCTTTGATGTTCCCCACCAAGGCTGACTAAGAGCAAAAGGAATAAAAATAGAAGGGAGCTCCGTTACAGCAGGTTCAATGACTGCGCTCCCTACAGAGGATTTTAGAGAGGAAGAGGATTTGAAGCTAATCCCATCAACAGAGTACAGTATCAATGAGGGCAACCGAGTGATCCCCGCTGCATCTCGGAAAAGTTGCTCAATGACACTGCTGTCAAAGCTCTTAACTGATCAAACTGGCAAATTGCTATTTAAGGCTAGCAGTATTTGTAGGAGCTGTAAGCCTGATAAAGATTGATAGAAACAAGCCTGCATCACAATCGACAGTGATTTTTGCAAATCTCTTACAGAAGTAGCATATCCCCTCCGAATCACAATAGGAGACAATGCATTAGAATACTGCTTTTGTCAGCGGAAACCCCAATAACTCTATAATTCTGGTTAGATAAAAAAATGCCGTTTATCATTTCCATGTGTCCAAGACATCAAACTGAAAACCTACAATATCAGTAATGTCAATAGCTTGCATGGACTTCTGAGTTGAAAAAATAAAAAAAGGTTTTGGTCCTTTTTCGAACCCTCCTTTAGACAAACAATGGTTTCTATCCCATATGGAAATCCTCCCAAATGCAACACAAGTTGGATCATCATTGGGACCAGTTGAAAGACAAACTCAAACAGATTCTGAGGGGTAATGAGTCATGCTGTGATTGGTGACCTAGCCCTGCTCCCTCTATTTCCCCTCATGTCCCGATGTTGTTGAATTCTGTACATTTTCTGAACATCTGTTTTTAACAAAAGTCTATCATTGGACTTAATAGCAAATTAAATAAGAGCTGATTAGTTTACTCTCTGGATGCCATATGTAGCATCAGACCACTTTCTCTGTTTAGGTATCAGCCAGTATTCAAATAAACTGTCATTTTTATTTTAACTTATTTTAGAAACAAAACTTCAATATAGAATAGTCAACTTTGAATTATAGGACCAGTATCAGAAACACAATAAATAAATAAATAAATATAGTGTCAAATTCTTGGTTTAATTGTAGCAGACAAAGAAGTAGTAAAAATGAAACCACCTCTTAACAGTGTATAGAGTCCACAGCTGAGCAAGGTCTGGCCACAGAGAGAGGCCATGACAAGCCACAGGCAGAGTCAGTCATGATGAGGATACCATTATGGCTCCGATCCCACACCTCCTTCCTCCCACTGCTGCTTTAGCCCTTGAACCCCATCACCTTGAGTTGCTATCAAAGCCTGACACTGATGATACGTTCACTGGGCAGGGAGATAGACCTTATCCATCATCCTGCTCTTCCCCAATAAAATCCTTTGCCGGAAAACACAACAACATGGGGCACTCGAGAAAAGACATTCAACGCTCAAGATTCGAGGATAACTAGCTTTCAATAATCACTTATGAAGCTATGGGCATGCTGGAGTCATTAAAGGTCAAAATTCCAACAAAAACTCTCCTCTCTCACAGGGAGGAAATAGGAAAAAGTTAGTAATGAGTTCTGGGCTGCTTTAATTTAATCATGCAGATGAACCCATTGCAGAAGTACAGAGTTTTTACTGCATGTTCACTGAACTACAACTGCACTTTTGATTCATTCTCAGGGGGAACCTTTAGAATCTTTGGGAAAACTTGTCAGAACTTGTGAGAAGCCACACTAGAAAGATATGCAATTTTTTGGAAGGGGATGAGATGTTTGCTCGGTTGAAAGTCTAAAAAACAAACAAAAAGTCCACTAGTGGCCTCTAGAAGGTGCAAAAGTAATTATATCATTACACCCTACAGTACAAACGTGTTGGACAAATTAGAAACCTACTGATGATTCTGCTAAGAGCACAGCCTTACTTGTAGTGGTGGTAGAATGTAAGGTTTTCATGAGGGTGGAGTAGACCCAAGGCCATGGGGTCACTACAATTTAAACCATTTACCCTCTGAAGAGCAGGAATGTGCTCAAGAAATTTCATGGCAATTTGCATATCATCCATCCATTTTCCACAGCTTACTCAAGTCGCAGTGAGAGCAAGCTAAGCAGAGTAGCCTGGACATCCCTTTTCCCTAGCCATGTCCTCCAGCTAGTCCTGGAGGATCCTAACGGGTTTCCCGTTTCCTGATACATAATCCCACCAGCATGTTCTGGGTTTCTGGAGGACACCTCTAAGCAGAGGGATTGACCTGGCGCAGAGAAAGAAGTCCAAGACCTGGCTTATGTCTATGCAAGAGGAGCGGTGCCTTCCAGCTGTCTGAGCTCACCCTATATATACACATCTTAGATTATGACATACCGGTATATCATGTGCAAAGTTGATTATTCAGCCAAACAGAATGGAGCTCCAAAGTGATCAATATTAAATACTTTTTTCTTTGGTTAAATGAACCAACAATATGTGAAATAATTAAAGAAATTATTACAACTTTTGATTATGATGAATGTTAATTATTCATATTCACAATACATTTTATTGGATATCATTTTTATTAAGTGTTTTTATTTCATAATGGAATTTTTCTCGATTACGCTTTTATTTCACTATGTCACTTTTAACATTGACACATTTCTTTTTCTTTTTTATAATGTCACTTATTACGACAGGGTTGTCACCAAAAAGTTACTGTGGCATAATAGAGCTTCTAAAGCACAAATGCAAAAACTCTCAAAGTACCAATTTTCAGAACACAATCAGCCACATTGGACTCGCCTTAGTAACTTAATGAAATTAGTATTTGTGTTCTTACATTAAAGGCCAGCTAGAGAATGAGGGCCATCTTAGAAAATGAAATGCTTGCCTAACAGCTGACAGAGACATGCTACAATGCATGGTACTCTCTTCCATTAGAAGCCACAAAAGAATCTTTTAAAAATTATAACTTTGCATAATTGAGGAGGCTGGGAGCTAATGGCTTCAGCATTAACACAACTATCCGAGCTGAATTTAAATGATGTACATGGAATGAGTATTTGAAACCTCAAAGGCCAAAGCACTGAACATGCAGGCCATTTAATGTTTTTTAATCTTTAAAGACACATTTCCATATGCAGAAACATCACAGAGAATGAGCAGTGGCATGTTTATGTCTTGCTGTGTGATCACAGAAGGATTACCGAAAGGGAATACTGGGCACAGGCCCATGCCCAAGGCGTACCAGGGCCCAGGGAACGGAGGCTCTGTTTGAAGTGACTGTTTCTTGTTGCCAATCAAATGACCACAAAGAGACACAAAAAGTCCACAAAGAGATACAAAACGTCCGCAAATACACACAAAAACGACCACAAGGGAAGACAAAACGACTACAAAGAGACAGAAAATGACAGCAAAGAGACAGTAAAAGAGACACATACAACTAGGGCTGCACGATTATTCTAATCACAATCACGATGTCACGCGATTACATAACCGCCAAAATTGTGCGATTTAAGTAACTAAAAAGGTGTGCTGTGTGTGTGACACTGTGTGCACTCGACGTCTCCCCGTTTTAACCCTTTGCTTTACCGACAGCATTAACAGATGAAGCCACCGTGTCTTAAGAAGCTTAATTGTTTTATTGTTCACTGCTCACTTTACATAGTCGTTACTGTCTCTTTTCCCTCACAGAGCCGACTAAGCTGAAGTCCGACACTCCTCACTCTCCTCTCCTGCTTCATCACTCACTCGCCTGCCGATCTCGCTTTCGCTATAGCCGGATTTATGGTTTTGTGTTGAATCTACGTTAAATCTGCCCTTTGAATTATGCTTAGGCATGGGCCGGTTACCAGTTTTTGCAAAAAAAAAAAGTCAAGGTTTCAAAACCACAAAAATTTTCCGCCATGCCGTTCCTAAGGTAGGAGTTGTTTTTTATGAGTGAACAAGGAGATAAACTGCAGTTTGGTAATCCATCTCCCTGCCAGCGTGTTTGCACACACACTTTTAAAAAACATTTTAAAAGCTGTAATTGCAATACCGTTAAACCGTGATATTTTTGCTGAAGGTTATCATACCGTCAGAATCGTATAACGGCCCATGCCTAATTATGCTTGGATGTATTAAGCGAAACAACGTCCGCAAGTGACCAGTCAGTCTGTTTATGCAGTAGCGCGTGTGATATGGTCACATGAGTATCCAGAAGTGCAGAGGGGTTCTGACCATGTAGACTTTAAGAAGAGGTTGTACAAAGTATATTTCCTCAATCACTAGTTATATTACACCATGTTGAATGTCATCGTTTATAAGGGCATACAAAATGTATTACTTTAATAAGAATTTGTATTTTTGTTATTACGTTTTCTAAAATATTAAAGTTATTTAAAAAAGTAAGTTCAATTTAAAAAAAAAATATATATTAGTATTTTAGTAGCTTATTTTGTGCATCTTCCTTGATAATCAAGTAAACTAATGATCCAATTATATTGCAATCGTAGTATTGTAAATAGCAATGACATTTAAGGGAAAAAGGACAACAAAGAGACACAAAATGGCCACAAAAATGGTAAAACGACTACATACAGTGCATCTCACAGCCCTTAAATTGCCACCTCGACTCCTCCACTTGCCTCCGTTCCTCGCCTCTTAGTCCCTCCCACCGAGGCGGCACGGGAGAGACGTGAGGAAATCACGGAAGGAGAGAGGCCACGAGCAAATGTGTTTTAGAGGGATGACACATCCTTTCCTCTGAAGAGTCACATGAATTTGTCAGCGGAGTTAGCAACTCCTTCAGCTGGTAGTACATCTGTATAAACTAATTTTCACCCAGACTTTATTTTCCCACTCAGCCAGGGTTCCTTAATGTGAGCAAAAATGTGCAATTCATTTTTTCTTATTATTTGAAATTAAAAAAAAGAAACAAAGAACGAGAAAAAGCATTAGATAAAACAAAACCCATAAACCTGTGTTAGGGCTGGGTTTCATTTCCTCTGAGCAGTTAAGGGAAATCATGGGGGCATCATGCATTAAAGGGTATGATGATATGAATAAATTGTACAGTAAATCCCATTACTTTATTGGAGTCGAATGGCATGTTATCAGAATCAAAATGAATGCTCTCATGGACTGCTACTTTCCATAATAGCATGTAGGCTACTTCTAAAAAGCCCATGATTTGATTTAAGTGGCACATTATCAAGAACCATTTAGCTTTAACAAACTAGAAAATATGTATTGAGCTGGGGTTTCTGAGGGAATTTGTATCTGAATACCCTGAGGCAGTAAGAATCTGTTTCAAAAGATGCTATATATTCGCAACTGCTGATGCTCATCGCCAAATTGTTGATGTTGCCACTGGACAGGTGTCAGTCTGGTCCCAAGACTTTTGATTAATAAGGGCTAGCAATCCTTTGATCTTGTAATACTTACAGTATGTCCTTCCATGGGCCCTAAAGGTCCCTGCAGCTATGGATTCTGTATTTTGGGATGTTACCCCACACTTCAAATTTAATAGTAAAAAGATTTCAATTACAGTAGTAATAGTCCTATCATGTAATAGGACTATTACATACACAACAGAAATGAGGACGCTATCAAATAAAAAGCACAAACTATGGTCTCAGATGTCACCAGTAACAAATAAATATAGGCCACTCTCCGAGCCTAAAGAAAACCTGAACATTATTAGCTTCACAAAGACAACAAATGCGATTATGATGTTGTACTGTATATGTATACTTGTGAACACTTTAACAAAGACACAAATAAGGTCATGAAGTAAAAACACTTTGTTTTGGTGATAAGCGTTTACCAACCAAAGTGTTTAAGGGCAGCGATTCTAAACTAGGGTTAGATGTACCCCAGACGAGACTTCTGCATTTGGTATATGGAAAGATTATAAAAAAAAAAAACAAACCCTTTAACACCCCCCCCCCCCCCCCCCCCCTTTTTTTGTACCTCTCTCATGTGCAGCAGATACGTTACGCATTACGCGTTAGGTAGGTAGGTTGTACGTTATGCAGGGAGGGGAATAACATTCAGCCCATCAGACGTTTCCTAAATATAAAGATTGTTCAAGAGTCCCACATCTCGGCTTCCGGTTTGGCGATGTAAGAGAGTGCAGCAGAGACGAGGACCTCCCAACCACACTCCTCTTAAACATACTTATGAGTCTTCTTTTTCTAATCTAATTGCTTCGCAATATAACATACAAGAACTACACCTAATCCAGAAAGCGAAACGCTAAGCAAAGCAAAGAAGTGCTGCACCGGCAACACGGTCAGGTGCAACCCTCGGCGGGTAAGCTTGCAGTAATGGCGGCTAACGACACCACTATTAGCAACAAAGACATGCCTGTAAAGACAATACGGATAACTTGACAATGAGTCAATTAATCTCCGAACTGTCAAAACAGCGGGCTAGTTTAAAAGAAGACATGGCAAGTTTAATTCAAGACTCAATCAAGCCGTTACAGGCCTCCCTTGACACGTTACGCGACAGTCGGGTTCGTTTCAGCACCGTCTTACATCTACTGAAGTACTGGCCGGTGAAAACTTTGAAAGCTAACCGTGGAAGGCCCACATTAAGCCACGAACCTGCACAAATGCATAAGACACAACATGCATCTTTTGACCAAATTGACGATCTTGAGAACAGATCCAGAAAAAGGCAAACTGCGTTTATCAACATTCCGGAAGCGCGTGAGGACGGAAAAGACCCCATCGATTTATATCTGGGCTGCTTAAAGATACCATGGAGAACGTGTTTGACAAACCTCCTGAACTGGGAGCGAGCGCAGGCTGCCGCGCGCCCCAAACCTGGAGCAGGGCAATCTCCAAGACCATTTATTGTCTGCTTCCCACCGGTTTCAGGAAAAGGAAAAGGCACTTCACTGGGCCAGACGACATGTCACTAAATTCAACGGGTGTTGCTGCGGCTATACCCGGATCACGAAGCGCCAACCTGCGAAAAAAACGCGCCGGATTCAAAGAAGTCAAACAATCCCTCTATCAAAAAGGCATAAAGTTTCAACTTCTGTACCCTGCACGTCTCCGTGTGAAGCTCGGGGAGGAAACTCACACTTTTGACTCACCTGAGGCTGCCGAGGCTTTTTACAAACAACGCGTCCTTGTACAAGATTGAAGACGACTCTGGCTGACCGTAATGTTGTCTGTGAACTTAAATGGCACAGACAATACACTTCAAGCAATAAGGTGACTTTCTCTATCTATTCTTCTATTGCAATTCATTTAAAACTTAAAGAATAGACGTCATGTTTGTTTGCTTTTGTTTATGGTCTTAAAGATCATTCAGTAGGCTATATTGCGTAATATTGACGCCATATTATATCCAATGTAAATGTTGTGGTGTGGAGTCTCTCAAGAAGAAGATTGTGAGGTTGAGAAGACTGGATAATCGGGAGCCATGCAATAGGTTTCTGCGGCTTGTTTCAGTTGGGGAAGCAAGCATTAGGAAAATGTTGGGAAGTTTTGTTCTAAGTTTCATTTATCCAAAAAGTTTTGGGAAAGTTTTGTTTTATGTTATGTTTTTAGAAAAACTGAATAGTGAGGAAACATTTATGTTGTTTGCAAGTTTGATCTGTGAATTTTTGACTAAAATGTATATTTGTTCATGTCTGATATGGCCGATTTAACTACCGGTAAATCTCATGGGTGGTCGAAAGTTAGATTTGTTAGCTGGAATGTCAAAGGCCTAAATAGCCCAATCAAAAGAGGCAGAATCTTTGCATACTTAAAAAAAATAAAATCAGAAATTATATTTTTACAGGAAACCCACTTACGCATTGTCGATCATCTCAGAATTAGGAAACCATGGGTGGGGCAAGTTTTCCACTCTAACTTTAACTCTAAGTCAAGGGGAACTGCCATTTTGATACACAAAAGCATTCAATTCACTGCCTCTGCTTCTATTGCAGATCCTCAGGGAAGATATGTTATAGTCTCTGGGATATTATATAATGTCCCTGTTGTATTAGTTAATGTATATGCGCCTAACTATGATGATGTGAGTTTTATTAATAAGCTAGTCTCTTTATTGCCGGACCTAAATTCCCATCTTATGATATTTGGTGGTGACACAAACTGCGTAATGGATCCGTCCCTTGACCGTTCTAATCCCAAATCTTCGTCCCGTTCTAAGATGGCCCAAGCCTTAGCTACATTTATAGATCAAGTAGGGGCGGTTGATCCTTGGCGATTTCAGTTTCCACACAACAGAGAATATTCCTATTTTTCACATGTTCATCACTCCTATTCAAGAATTGATTATTTCTTTATTGATAAATCTCTTCTTCCTTCTGTTGACCAAATCGAATATCTACCCATTGTGGAATCAGACCATGCTCCTTTACAATTAGACCTTACTTGCAATTTGAGGTATAACGAACGACCTTTGTGGAGACTAAACACGGCATTGCTATCAGATCCTGTGTTTTGTACATTTATTTCCACCGCTATAGATAATTTCCTATTATATAACCGATCCGAGTCTATTACAGCATCTACATTGTGGGAGACACTTAAAGTAGTTATTAGGGGAGAAATAATTTCATATACTTCAAATCTCAATAAAAAACGTAAACAAAAACTGGACAACTTAATTGATTCTATAAGAAGGGTAGATAACCTCAACTCTACGTCTCCATCACCTGAACTTTGTAAAGAGAGGTTGAACCTTCAAGTTCAGTACAATCTTTTATCAACAACTAAAACTGAATGGTATTTATTACGTTCTAAAGGTTACACTTATGAACATGGAGAAAAAGCAGGTCGACTTCTAGCCCACCAGCTAAGATCTAAAGCTGCCTCTCAACTTATACCTCAAATTTGTAAAAGTAATAATGATTTAATAGTTAATCCAATTGAAATTAATAACACTTTTAAGAACTACTTCTCAAATTTGTATACTTCTGAAAGCCCTGAATCTAACTCCGAAATTTTTGAATTTTTGAACAATATAGATATACCCACCCTCAATTCTGCGCAGAAAACTAATTTGGACAAGCCCATACAAATAGAAGAGATTTTAAACTCGATCACATTAATGCAGAACAAAAAAACTCCTGGCCCTGATGGCTATCCAATAGACTTTTATAAAAAATTTGCAGATAAATTAGCCCCTATTCTTCTTGATATGTTTGAGGATTCACTGGAAAAGGGTAGCTTGCCACAAACCTTGAATGAGGCAAACATCATACTCTTACTAAAACCTGGAAAAGATCCCTTGAAATGTAACTCTTATAGGCCAATCTCTCTCTTAAACTCAGATGTAAAAATTTTGGCAAAAATCCTTGCTTTACGTTTAGATACAGTAATAGAGAACTTGATTTCAAAAGACCAAACAGGTTTTGTCAGAAGTCGACATTCTTTATTAATATCCGGAGATTGTTAGGGGTAATACACTCGTCTAAACTTTCTCAGGACCCTGTTCCTCAGGTAATCATCTCGTTAGATGCTGAGAAAGCATTCGACAGGGTGGAGTGGAAATATTTATTCTTTGTGCTGGAAAGATTTGGATTTGGTACATCTCTTCTCTCATTGATTAAGTTATTATATTTCTCCCCTAAAGCATCTGTAATTACAAACAGAGTGTGTTCAAAGTATTTTCCCCTATCACGGGGTACAAGACAGGGTTGCCCTCTTAGCCCTTTACTTTTATCTTTAGCCATCGAGCCCCTATCTATAGCATTAAGACACTCACAGTATTTTACTGGCATCAGCTGTAGGGCATAGAACATAGAGTATCTTTATATGGCGATGATATGCTGTTGTACCTTTCAAATCCGATCTTAGGTATTCCACAGGTAGTTAAAATTTTGAAAAAATTTGGAACTTTCTCAGGCTATAAACTGAATTTTTCGAAAAGTGTTTGTTTCCCCATAAACAGTAAGGGCCTCCAGATTTCAAATACTGATATACCTTTTCAGTTGTCTTTAACGGGTTTTAGATACTTAGGTATAAACATCACACAGGGATTCCCTAACATTTACAAAGAGAACTTTGTTCCTCTAATTGAAAAGTTAAAATTAGACCTCAAAAAATGGAATTTGCTATTTCTCTCTCTTGCAGGTAGAATTAATTGTGTAAAAATGAACATTTTACCAAGATTCTTGTACTTGTTTCAATGCATTCCAATATTTTTAACGAAATCCTTTTTTCAAAATTTAGACAGACTTATTTCATCATTTATATGGAGTGGAAAAACACCTAGGATTAGGAAGGAATTTCTCCAAAGACAGAAATCTCAAGCCGGATTAGCTCTTCCTAATTTCGGGTATTATTATTGGGCTGCAAATATCTCGAAAATACTTTATTGGCTTGCAGACCCCCAAGATACCTGGTGCGTTTCAGAGGCAAACTCCTGTACCTCATCATCCCTTCCTGCTTTAGCTTTATCTAAATTACCCCTTTGTATTTCTATGTATACTCAATGCCCAGTTGTTGCAAATACTCTCAAGATTTGGTTTCAATTTAGACAATGTTTTGGTTTCAAGGACTTCCTCATAGCCAGCCCTATATGCAAAAATCACCTATTCCTTCCAGCTCAATTGGACTCAGTCTTCAGTCAGTGGCGACAGACAGGTCTCGTCAAATTTAGTGATCTTTTCATTGATGATTGTTTCGCCTCTTTTTCCAACCTCTCCTCAAAATATAATCTGCCCAGATCACACCTGTTTAGATATTTTCAGGTTCGTCATCTAATGCAAAATCTCTGTCCCACATATCCATTCATTCCTCCCAGTACAGGATTGGATGCAATTTTAAACATCCCTTTACATTTAAAGGGAATAATTTCTAATATATATAATACTTTAATGTCGATAAAAAATATTAATCTCGATAAAATTCGTGCAGAATGGTCAAAAGATCTGGCAGTGGATATATCAGAGGAAACCTGGAATAATGCATTATCTAGAGTGAATGGAACAACCTCATGTACTCGCTTGGGTTTAATCCAGTTCAAGGTCCTACACAGACTTCATTACAGCAAGGTTAGGCTGTCTAAGATATACGCAAATGTAGCTGATACATGTGAGCGTTGTCGCTCTGCTGAGGCAGACCTTGCTCATATGTTTTGGACTTGTCCTAGACTGCGGGATTACTGGACAGCTATATTTAAAATTTTGTCTGTGGTACATGTTAAGGATATCAGGCCTAGTTTTGAGATGGCTGTCTTTGGAGTACCTGAACAAAATGTGGTCTTGTCCAAAAAATGTCAAGACGCATGTGCTTTTGCATGTCTTTTGGCTCGCAGAAGAATATTACTTGATTGGAAGTCAAGTAAACCACCCTTAGTTTCACTATGGCTTAGTGATGTGATGCTATTTTTAAAACTGGAGAAAATTTAATATTTTCTTAGAGGTTCCACCAAACGTTTTTATTCTGTATGGACCCCAATGATTTCTTATTTTGAAAAGAATGCAACTCTTCCCCCAAACTAATATAATATAATTATTGATATCAAAAGACCTGTATACATTCGATCGGATGAGGTAATCCGACACATTTGGCTAACAATGTTGTCAATTATTTTCTCACTGTTTGCAACATAAGAACTTTGTTCTTTTTCTTTTTCCCCTTTTTTTTTTAAATTTTTTTAAATTTTTATTTTTTTATTATTTTTTATTTTTATGTTTTTTTTCTTCTCTGTTCAGTGGGTGGGTTGTGGGAAAGTGGAAAAAACTGTAAAAACAAGGAGTATTGTTAAATTTGTTCTGTATGTGATGCATCACTCTGTTCTTCCTTCAATAAAAAATAATAAAAAATAAAAATAAAAAAGAGTCCCACATCTCGAGTGCGAGTCGAGTCTGAGGTCTTTTGACGACGAGTCTCAAAGTCAAGTCTGAAGTCACTGCGTGTGCGACTTAAGTCAGAGTCTCAAACTCAAGTTCCCATCTCTGCCCCCAATTCGTGAAATATCTATAATATACCTTTTACTACTACTAATACCATTTTCGGCCACATGCACTAACATGCGCACCCAGCCGGACCGGCTGTCAAAACAAAGAAGCTCAGATTACACAACACACACACACACACACACACACACACACACACACACACACACACACGGACTTCATTCTCTGCTCAAGGTGCCGTTACTCCACTGTATCTTTACATAGCAAATATTTGCTTGCTGCTATATATTAATGTTCTGAATGTCGAGTACAGACCCTTTAATGAAAAGGAATGTGTCATACAGGCAGAGTGTGTAAAAAATAATTTTAAAAATTAAAAAATACCACAAAAGACCAAATGTATGGAGTGAAATATGATGCAGTATGAAAATAACAAGCATGTACTGATAATACGTCACAGGGAAAAATTCCTTCATCACCAAAACAGCCCAGTTTGTACAACAAAGTGAGCAAAGAAGAGACAAACCAGAGACACTCGGACACATACAGTAAATACCAGCCGCTGCCTGGAAGCCACAGGAAAAGGATGGATCAGGACCAAAAGCCTTCTGCACGACAACTAAGATGTGCCCATGTTTCATGTTTTCAGACAGAGGGGCATTTCATTTCAGACGGATTCACTGTGGTAAGCTGTAGGTTACAGGGAAAGCCTGAAGTGTAATGGCGTTCTAGGACTGGTACAGTTATGGGATCTGGTGCATTAATCCTAATAACTAAAGAGCTTTCCGCAAATAATGATTGCTACTATTGATCATCATTCAATTCGTGGGACAGAAAATTAATCAGTAACAAGTTTGATAATCTATTAATCATTTAAAGTCATTTATCAAGCAAAAGTGCCAACATTGGCTAGTTATAGCATCTCAAATGGGAGGATTTGTTGTTTTTCTCTGTATTATGCCATTAGAAATGCAATAGTTTGGGCTTTTTTGCTTGTTAGCATTGAATGAAAAGTATCAATAAATAAAAAGTCAATAATGAAATGAATTCATAGCTCCAGCCGTGCTATTGATGGTTTATTGTTATTTTAAAGCTGCATTAATTAATTTTTGCCACTTGGGGGAATGCAACAAGCCGTGAGAACAACACAGACATTGATCACCTTATAAAAGTTAATATGGTGAACATGCTTGCAAACCTTTTCTTCTTTACATATCGAGCAGGCACCCACATTAGCATTCATTTGGAGTCGTTTTTGTGTCCACATGATGAACTTAAGTCCAATATTCACTCTCCTTTTAGCTCGAATTTGGTATACCAATTCCTGAGGAAAATACCTGGCTCTTTAGCTGCAAAATGATCCACTATGTTCACCGTCTACCATTTGGTGCTGTGCATTTAGTGCACAGCAGGTTATTAGAGCTTCTTGTTGAAATAGCCTGGTGAGAGCAAGGTGTAGGCCAAAAAAACAAAACGAGGAGTTGAAAGATGCTAAAACACTCCATAGAGCTGAAGAAAACTGCAGTGTGTGTGCGTGTAACTTACTGAAAGACATCAACTTAAACATGCCAAAATCACGATGGGCTCACATTTATCAACCCGGCTGGACACTGAGTATGTTTACATGCACACCAATATTCCACTATTATTCCGAATATGACAATATTCCAAATTTGATACAGGTTATGTAAACCGCACATTCCGGTTAGATATTCCGAATATGGCCTTTTTTCCGATTAAGACATGGGGGATGGGATATTCCGGTATTATTCAGGTTTTAGAGGCATTCTTTGGACATGTATACAGCGCATTCAGAATATGCGTCTCAATCAGGGTTTTCACCGCAGTCTTATGGTCAGCAGATAGTGAGAGATAGCAGGTGGTTTGAATTTCACTCTCAAGTTCTGATTCATTACTTCCTGTGAGGGAAATGTCCACATCCAACACCAGAGTTTCATTTGGGCAAAAAGTGTGAATGGGCTCTCAAACACTAATAACAGGAGAGATGCCAGAGACAGACACATCACTCTCTATCTTTATGCTTTTCAACAGGCTGGCTGTTGTGTCTGGGGGAACAGTTTTGATGATGCCCTCTTTAGTTACATAAATGCTGCCAGTAAACACTGAGTATGTTTACATGCACACTAATATGGCGCTATTATTCTGAATGAATATGCCAGAAATATTCAGGTTTACGGCTTACGGTCAGCTCTGTGCGTTGCCATGTTTGTTGTACACAAATCAACTAGCCAACCGTTTATCAAGGCTGCGGTAGTGATGCATTCTTAAAAGAAAAGAAGGAGAAAGACACTTACTTTTAAAAATTATGAAACACTTCAACAGGAACAGGTATCAACAGGTTTTTGGATATGCGCAAACATCGCAACGGCAACTTCTCAAGGTGGCGGTTGAAGGAATGAAAGAGGAAGGCTGTGTTCGAACGGTCAAACATGTACGCCACCAGTGGAAAACTTTGAAAGAAATCCTATTTTGCATTGTGCATGTAAACAGGAATATTAGTGGAATTTTCATTAGCCATGTAAACAGCTTAGTAAGAATATTGTCTCTTCGGAAGGACAAAAAAAACAGAATATTCTGTGTCTTTAAACGGTCACTGAAAGAGATAGAACCGCATTTATTCAAATTGACCATTTACTTTCACACACACAAAATGTCTTTATGTATGCGTTTATGTACTGGCTCACAATTTAGCTTTTTAGCAAGAGAAGGTGAGGAAATTACATGAGGGGCCAGTAACTGGTACAGTACATATGGCATCTCATTTCCCGCCTACGATGGAATTCAAGTTATTCTAAGGAATTCATTCTGTCCACATGCAGCCATGGTAATAAAGTGGGGGATTACGTATAATTTTGTTTAACATGTAATGTCATCTTCCTCTGCTGTCAAAGAATCCAGCTGGATTCAAACTGGAAATGTTGTGGTTGTGCATGTAGACGTCCAAACCTATGTGTTTTTAAAAATCATCTTCTGTGGGTTTGAAATACACTGCCTTAATACTGAGAAGAAAAATGTGTTTACAGATATAGCCAACACACAGACATATCCTCCACCTTCTTTGGTAACAGCCTGCCAATGATGAAAATCCAGCACCTTCTCCCCCGTCACACTGCGAACAGATTTAGGCAAACTGTCACTTCACAGCTTGCCATTTTCACAGCACCTATTTGGAGTCACCTTGCTCCTGAAATTAAAAAGCAACAACAGGCGAGTCGTCTGAGAGTGCGCTGCGAGGCCCTCCTGTGACAACGAGCTGTCTGAGAGGAAGGGAGCAGAAAACATCTCGGCAGAAGCCTTGGCTGCCGTTTGTCTCAGATAAATGACGAGAGGTTTGATCTATGTGGGCGGGTTCACTCCGCACACCTTTACACTCATTTCTGAATCACTGCTGCTACAGGACCTGATTTGTGAGATTCCTATTCATAGGTCTTCTGGGATGTAACCCACATCTGCTAAAATATTAACTGACAGGGTAAGAAAGCACAAGTTACAACTAAACTACATCTGTTTTCATAGCTACGTACCTGCTCTACTACATGCCTGTCCATTTCAGCTGAATTTGTTCAAACATACTTCAGTTACCATACACGTTCAGTGTTGACTGAACTGAGGCATTTCCCCAAATGCCACTCAAGTGGGCTGTTGGGTTTCTTTCCACTGCTTCTTGTGGTACTTCATGCTAAAGATGACTCAATCAAGCTGCTGTCAGTGCCAAAAGTATAAGCAGGGAGTCAAGTGATATCCCAATTTGAGTGTTCATATGTAAGTCCCATGTAGATTATGGTGCTATGCTGTTAACTTCAGAATTTGGTATAACCCATACATAAACAAAAATGCAAAAATGGCATCTGTGGATTTGGTGGGAGTTACTGTACGTGGTGAAGCCTCTAGTCTCAAGCAGAGATGAGGAGCAGGCTACAGAGGTCAGAGGCATGTACTACGAATCAAGATTTGGCGTTACCGAGGTAACTTCAAGTTCAACCCAGGGTTTTGTGTATCACCACGGTGGATCACTTGTTACCAGGTTAAATCGCCGTGGTAACTTATACTGAACACCTAACCTGGTCGGGAGCACCGCCTACCGACCAATCAATATTCGACTGATAACAGCATCCCCGTTCTTAGAAGATCAGGTAAGAGAGAGAGAGAGAGAGAGAGAGAGAGAGAGAGAGAGAGAGAGAGAGAGAGAGAGAGAGAGAGAGAGAGAGACACACGCTCAGAAAAGTTCAAACATTTAGAGAGCAACAACCCCGTTATCATTCCCTGATGGGTATTTTTATGAAAGATATAGATTTTCAGCGGAGGGATTTAAAGTGATGGTTCGGAGTAATTCACCCTAGGGTCCTTTGCACCATGACCTCGAGCCAAACACCCCCCCAGAAGCTTTTTTCACCTGGGTCTAACATTGGGCGAGTTAGCGTAGAGTAGCGTTAGCCGCTGAATAGCTTAGCGCGGGGCTAATGGACCCACGTTTGTATCTCTTAAATGACCCCACTAATAATGCCCGAAATGATACCAAAGGTCTACACTAGTATATATAGGTTATGCTCTCATAAAACGATGGATTGTAAAGTTTGTAAGTACACCAGAAGTTTATGTAAATAACACTTGCCTGCTGGCTTCTGCTCTCTGCTGTTGTTGTTGCTGCTGTGAGATGAGTGCTTAGGGACATCTACAAATTACAACACCGAAAAGAGATGCAACAAAAATATTTTTTAATTTAACTTATTTTTTAAAGTAAGTGCTGTAATATAACTAGCAGGAGACAAGTAATAATTGAGGTAAGTTTGGAGACATTACCTTATTTAATCATTAAATTAATACATATTTTTGTTGCATCTCTTTTCGGTGTAGTAATTTATAGACGGCCCTAAGCACTCATCTAACTGCAGGTAGCAGCAGCAGCAACAGAGAGCAGAAGAGAGCAGGCAAGTGTTCATAAACTTCTGGTGTACTTACAAACTTTCCAATCCATCGTTTTATGAGAGCATAACCTATATATACTAGTGTAGACCTTTGGTATCATTTCAGGCATTATTAGTGGGGTCATTTAAGAGATACAAACATGGGTCCATTAGCCCCGCGTTAAGCTACTCAGCGGCTAACGCTACTCTACGCTAACTCGCCCAGTGTTAGACCCAGGTGAAAAAAGCTTCTGGGGGGGTGTTTGGCTCGAGGTCATGGTGCAAAGGACCCTAGGGTAAATTACTCCGAACCATCACTTTAAGTATAGTCTATTTGTCGGCTTCTTGAGCCGAGCGTTGCCAATGCGCACATCGGTTTGAATTGCGTTTTTATATTTTTTATTTGCTCTCACGATCGCTTCCCACTGCCAGGATTGCAACTGATAATATAATAGGCTCAAGCAACAACAGTTTATGGAAAGCACAAGTGTAATTATGGTCAGATCTTGTGCCTGGCTGATGGGGAAGTGCTATTGATAAGCGTTGTTATTTACGCATCTACAGCGTCGGCTTTTTATTTATTTTTTTTGCCAGCTTTCCTTCCTGTTTTAGGAAGCAGCAACTGTATTGTGTTTTGCCTGTAAAACCTGTGTTCTTCATATTTATGTGTAAAATCAGTAAAGTTTGCTTTTAAGGTTAAGCTAGGCCAGCCACGTCCTCACTCAGCTCAGTACTTAATGCACAACCACGAGACTGATATCAATTTGTGTACTTATTGGTTTCTTTCCAAGAATGAGCAAAAAATCTCATTCTTGAAAAAGAAACCAATCAAGTACATTTCCCAAAATGTCGTTACTATTCCTTTAAATAAAATGCACCACTTCACTCACACTGGTTTAAAAAAATAAATAAATAAATAAAAACACACCAATTTGTGTCATTCAAGGGGGTAAAAGTTTAAATTCTATTATTGACACATTTAGGTGAAGTGTGGACACTGCCTCCATCTCTCCTCGTTAGAGCAAGAGGAAAATAGAGACGCAGGAGAGACGAAACCAATGACAAATGAAATCACCAGCTGTGATCAAATCTGCAGTGATCAGCGATATACTGTAAATAAACCTCTCTCTCCAAAAATATTCTGCCTCTCCTCTCCGATATGGAGGCAGTAACAGAGAAGGGGGTTTCTACATCGATGTATTGCTGATCGCAGCTGACTTTACAGTGCGCAAACTTATATTGCATAAAAATTCATTATCAAGCTCAGTGAGTCAGACTCTTTTGGGATAATGTGAAAGTGACAGTTGTTACTGGGATCTTACCTCATAGCATTCATCTCACTGGGGACCTGCACTACCAGCCATGTGATGTAATACAGAAAGATTTCTAGGTAACATGCTGGAAAAACTGTGATAAAATGTTAACGGTTCGGTGCTGAATTGACTCACTCTGGATTAGAGGATGGGATTTCTATCAGGGCATATACCTGCGTGAATCATACATATCTGCCCAGACACGACTCCCATTTTAAATCAAAGCTTTGGGTCAGAAAAAAAGGGTGGGACCATCTTATCTGGGCAGTCAAAGGCAGAAGGATTCAGAGTGAAAATCAGGCGGTTGTTCAGTGTCCAAAGTTGTGCCACAGTTTCCAACACTGATCATATATTCTCCCAGTTTTCCTATTTTGCTACAGACTTTGAGACATATTTGCTCCCGTTTGGTGTATATAACAGGGATGAAATCTAAAACAGTCTTTGTGAAAACCTTTCATTGTAATCTGGGGGCTCATTTATAAACGCGGCGTACGCACCGAAGAAAACGTACGCCGCTCTCAAATTAGGAGAAAACGGAAACGGCTGAAATGAGAAATGGCGACACCGACGGCAGGTGGATGAAACACGTGAAACTGTGTGAAACTGAGACCATGTACAATTAATATCCTACACAAACCCCTGTTTGATCAATCTGTGGTGAAAGACAGACAAAATAAAACAAGATACTATTGTAAAGATATATTTGCAATAACAAAACTCAAATATGTTCTGTAATTACATTGGCATGTTAAGGAATTTATTCTCAAATATTACAATAAACAGGACAAATAATGTTTATACCGATGCCGTTTTCGATGCCTCCGTCTGGCCTTTTTAATATGGTCATCATATACAGTATCATAGTGTTTTATACAGTGTTCATTTTTATGGCTTTAGATCATTTTAGTTTGTTTTTATTGTAGGCCTAAAGCATGTTTTAACCATTGTGAAAGGTGCAAGAACGGTTTGCCATTTACAATTAGATTTAATTTCAACACCATGAGCTTTTTAGATACAATCAAATTGATGGGTATAAAAAGGCTGATTTTGCAATGTTGGGAGATGTGGCAAAAAAGACCTGTCCTGGAGCCACAACACAGCATCACTGGCCAAAAAATCCCAACAGCGCCTGTACTTTCTGCACAAACTGAGAAGAGCAGGAGCACCGTCCCCCATCATGCACACCTTCTACAGAGGCACCATTGAGAGCATCTTGACAAGCTGCATCACCGTGTGGTACGGTGCCTGCACCGTGTCCTGCCGCAAGAATCTGCAGCACATAGTGAGAGCAGCTGAAAAGATCATTGCTGTCTCTCTTCCCCCCTTTTCGGACATCTATAACACCCGCCTCACCAGCAAAGCAACCAGGATTGCAGGTGACCCCACCCACCCATCTCACAGCCTCTTCAGCCTGCTGCCATCAGGGAGGAGACTGCGCAGTCTCCGGGCCAAATCCAGCAGGCTCAAAGACCAGGCTGTCAGGAGACTCAACTCCCTCCCTGCTCTATCGTCATTCCCTCCCTCCTCACTTCCTCCTCTGCCCAGCCTGCCCCCTCTGCCCCATGCCGCAGACTAGGACTGCACCTCCCCCCCTCCCAACACCACTCATACACTCTGAACTCAGGGACTGCACATTTCACTTCCCCATGCTTGTTTATTATTGCACTACACCGCTCTACCTCACCTGTTTAAATATTTTAAATACTTTTTATTTATCCTATTTATTTTAAATACTCAAGTGCCTTGATTGTGAGTCTGATTGTTGATTGTTTATTGTACGTCTTGTTGATAGTTGATTGTTTATTTTTATGTCCTGTTAAATTGTTGATTTCTTATTTTATGTCTTTTTTTCCCATTTATAGAAACTTATTTATTTTTATTGCATTTTGCACCGGGGGTCCGAGAGGACTGAAATTTCATTTGTGCCGTATATATGTCATGCATGTATAGCACATCTGATAATAAAGCTGACTTGACTTAAAAAAATGGAGACCGACAGTAAGAAGACTTGCTGGCAAACAAGGACAATTGGTTTATGAGCCGGTTGCGTCTGCCTCGAGCTGTCCTGTTGGGTCTCTGTTGGGTTTCTGGGCCAGCATTACAGAGGAGCACTCACACAGAGCACACAGAGAAACCACGCCGTACCGGTCCCACTTCAAAAAGGGGTCAGCTCTGTTGTCCCATGGCGAAAACACTTTCTCTGTGTAGCACTAGGTGCTTTTTTATGCATCAACTTCAATATTGGACCATTTCTTTTTAATTTGGGCCGCGGTCCGACCTTCTGAGGCTGTGGCATTAACTGCGTCTGCAACATAAATTCTCCTCTTTTCCACCTCTCTAACAAGAACTACAACTTCACATTGAGTGAAAGTCCTTTGTTTTGTTTTCCTTCTGTGACGTCGGTATGAATGAATATTAATTTGGGGCGTTTCACTGACTATTTAAGGGTAACAATGGGCGTTACATGAAGCCGCCAAAGCTGTGCCACATTTAGAGTCTATTGTGATTTATAAAGGGAAACCGGCGTAGGACATACGTGCGCACGGCTTTATAAATCTGAATTTTTCTGTGCGTACTCACGTCCTATGTTTCGTCCACAGTTTTATAAATGAGGCCCCTGATGATTAACAGAAGGACACACTGACATGTGCTGAACCCATCCATGCCGGCTGCTCTCTGGTAAACAAAGAAAACACTGGAATGACTGTAGTTTGATTTTAATCATAACGGCAGTCCGTAAATACCGGCACATTTAAATGGAACCGAAGGGTAATTCATGTTAGAAGTTACACTTGTCCTTTTTCTCTAATGTCTATCTTTAGAAAGGTTTCTGAATTTGAGAAGTTTTACTTAGATGATGTAAACTCCCATATCTAGTCAGGACCCATTTAAGTATTGATTTGGTCAAATTTTGCCTTGTTGTAAACTAGATATGTAAAACTTGTTTTGACCTGCCGATCACCAAAGTAATGCTGGAATGGTGGGTGTAAAACACTGTACTTTACCAGTAAACACTTACAATAAAAGAATAACATTGCACTGGTTTCCAGGAAAAATCACGGGGGGTTTTCAATCTTTTTTTTTCCAGTTTCAGCTTTCCGTCACTGTTTTGGCATGGTGTGGAGGGGTTTGAGGGAAGGGGGGTGTGCCATCACCACACAGCTAGCATACAGTAACGTCTTCCCAAACCGCAGTATGTTAAGCCTGTTTCTCTCTGCCATTGTTTTTTTTGTTTTGTTTTTTAAATACACAGAACCGGGCTGGTTAAAGTTAACAGAGGTGACGTCAGCTCATGTCAGCTATTGGAAGTGACGTTCAGGCTCTATGTGAAAAACGAGGGCAGAGAGAAACAGACTTACTTGCGGTATGGGAGTTCCAGGTGAACTCAGGAAAGCCGTTGCTGTAGATAATGGCGATGCACGTACATAAAGGGCTATTCACTGTTCTTTAGTGCTGGTAGGAGTTCTTCTTCAGCATTTAACAGGAGACTAGAACTAGGGCTGAACGATTAATTGCATTTGCGATAATATCGCGATATGTTAAAACGCGATTTCCTAATCGCAAAGGCTGCGATTTGGTCACGTGACTCACGAGAGCAAATCAGTCCGCACTCCGTAGTCCGCAGAGAAAGCATCAACTTAGCACGCTAACGGTACGCCGTACCTTGAGCAGATTTCTGTCATTCAAACAACTCTGAGTTGTAGTTTAAAACTTGTAAGGGTTTTATTCGGGCTCCAGTCCACACATGCAGTTAATGAATACAGGCACGCAGAACTGAAGGCTCGGTTAGCAACGATTAGCTCTGATTAGCGGTTAGCTCCGGTTAGCTCCATTATAAAGATATGGAGCAGAGGAGACTGCCGCGGAGAGGGGTAACAACCAGACTCTGATAAATGACGTTCGGGGAGCTGTCACAGCAGCGTGGCCACGGTGTTTCAACGGTTTTATTAGTACAGTTAGCTAATCCCACGGCAACACCTGCATGTCTACTAGACGTAACGATAGCTCTCTGAGCTAGTGCAAGCGTCGTTGCGCTGTACGCGCACACCACGCGCAACTTCATGAGGGAGGGAGGGCGGGGGCGGCTCCTCTCTGTCTGCGCTGTTAAAGAAAATACACCGATGTATATATTTTACTTATTTAACTGTCTAGTAAAGTTCAAAGACAGTGTTTAAAAAATGCAATCCACATGTTTACATATGTCTATGTAAATAATAATTAAATAATCTAAATACTACTAAGTGTTGTAAAGCCACATTTGTTTTTATATTTCTGCAATCTGCACTTTAGTGTGATTTATTTCTGACTTTCATATGAATGTTTCCACCAGGCTTGGTCAGTGCTCAATATACTACTGGGATTGAAGTAGTTAAATAAAAGAGGTCATTCATATAAATTCACGCATCACCTAATTTCACCATCACATACAGGCCTGGCCTCCAGGAAAGAACAGCTTGTTTAATCTATCTAATCTTGTGAAGTTCATACTATACAATGATTTATTGCTAGTTTTTGTTGACTAATACAGAAGACAAAGAGCTTAAAAAATAATCGCATATCGAATCGCAATCGCAATATTTTTTAAATAAATCGCAATTAGATTAATTTCAAAAATCGTTCAGCCCTAATTAGAACACATGTACAGACATATACGCTGTCAGGTCTGAAAATTTGCATCCGTGGTACCTACGGTACTGTAGAAAAATTAGTGCCTTCACGTTTTCAGAATTTTGGCATCCGGTTGGTACCAGAGAATTGGTTCTTGTGACATCCCCAGTTTACAACCTGTATGATCATCGGCCTGCTTATTTTGTGTGTCCTTTTTAGCAAATGACACATTTTCAGATCTCAGCAGTTGACTTACTTTATACAATGTTACCATCACCAATAGAAATGATTTCCCTTTATTTGTTTATTTGACAGGGACCGTGCTAGTTAATCAACAGCAAAGTAACTGTAAATGAGCCAGAGTTAGCTCAGAACGCTAATTCTCAGCTGTTGGCCCTGGTCAGTTTTAAAATGGCAACCTCAAAAAATAAAATACATACAAATGATGGTCAAAAGTAAGACCCAAGTTGTAATAAACTCAAATTATCCCTTTAACACAAAAATTGAACACAGCTGCGACAGAAATTGGTTGAAAATGTCAGCTGCTAACTCTACATTTACTGTCTGTCATTGCACATGCTGGACTAAATACAACTGCCAAATCTCATCAACACTTGAGCTTAACTCAAAGTGATGCAGTAGTCAGTTTCACACCGCTCCCATAGTTCTGTGATGAAGAGGCACAAGTGCAATAATTTTTTTAAATTACTAAACCACTATATCTGGAGCTAGTTGAAGCAATAAAAGCAATCATCAACGTGCATTAATCACCAAACTGTCAGTCCTACAAACACGAACGATCACATGCAGAGGGAGCTGCTGCAGACATAAATACTTAGCAGCTGTACAGTTACAGTAGACCAGCTCATACTGTATAACACTATATACGTACTCTTCTGCTGTGATGAAACCTGGCACCTGGTGCATTAGAATACATTAGAGATAATGAATTCCCCTCTCCCGTTTCCCCCTGCCGAGCAGGGCTGTCTGACGTGGGATGGCGGAGCGACAAAGCTTGCAGTTCTTTGCATTCATATTTTCCCTTTTTCATGTGGGGAGTAACGCTGTCACGCTTGTGCCTCGCTGACAAATGAAAAATGTAAGGTTGAGGACTACTTTTTTTATTTGTTTCTCCGCACTTCCAACCGTGATTTAGAGATGTCTATCCAGGAGCCGGTGTTTGGTACCTGCTTATTGACATCGCTTCCCACATTACTGGAAGATGAATTACAGGTTTCTCACGCAAACAAGACAGACCTAAAGGCAGACGAAGGAAAACCATTGAATGCTCAGCCACACAGACAGGAGCACACTGTCATAAACAGAGTTTACCATCTAATTTGTTCCTTTTTTCTCTCTCTCTCACACACTCACACACACACACACACACACACACACACACACACACACACACACACACACACACACAGTCAAATCACAGCAGGCAAGCCATGCTAGTTTGTTAACAGGTTTTGCCCCAGCTTCACCTTTGCTAAATCGAATACTGCATCATCTCCTCCCGTCACCAAAACAACACTATGGACTTGTTTTGCCTAAAGTGATTTTTCCAATGAGATTCTTCCATGTGCAAGTATTTCTTTCCCCCTTCCATGCAGCCATACTTTGGCACAGTATGAGCCACTGTGGATTTCCATGTGTGTGTGCCCGCATGCTTGTATCTGAGACAAGGCCATCCATCTCAGACAGTCCCATCTGTGAGCAACAGCCTTGTTTACTTATCCCTCGACCAGAGCGCAGCAGCAGCCTGTCCACAGGTACGCAATCAGCAATCGGGGGGGTCAGCTTCTGGGATCAGCTTCTGTCTTCATCTGGGAATAAGTCACTCTTTACACCGACGCTAAACTTCCAGACCTTTCTCTCCTCTCGCACCGTCTACTCGTCGCTCTGAAGTCATCCTTTTCACCTCTCCATTTTCCAGCACCCGATTTAATTCACTCATCTTCCCAAAGCAACCCTTTTCACCTCCCCTCTGTCTTTTCTCTGCGGCCCCCTACCTTTTCACCATTTGCCATTTTTCCTCTCTCAAACCTCCTACACCTGTTACTTTCTCAGTCGCTGTCTAGTTATCTTTCCAGAGCAATCCTTTCCCCTACCTCGGTCTCTTTTTTTTTTTTTTTTCTTCCTCTCCCCTGTCTCACAGTCCACCCTCCCAAGTTGTCTCTTTTATCTGGTCAAAGCATCTCTCAAAGCCAATCCCTCTCTTTCCCTCAATCTGCTTTACTTCCTCCCCGGCCCTGACTCTCATCGCACATCATCATCACATTTTCTCGGCCACGTTCTGTCTCTATCGGAGGACAGGGAACAGCCGGCATTGAGCCGATCGGGGGAAATAGCGCCCTGTGATGAATATTCATCCCGTTAGCACTAGCCGCCGTGTCGCAGAGGCCTCCAGCCCACAGATGCCACCATCTATTTGTCACATGCGAGACGGGACCCACAGGAAGGTGTCTTGTGCCAAGGCTGAGAAGGGAAAAAAATGAGTGAGCCCCACCCACTCTGCTGAACCAAACCCATGCATCTGAGCCACATCATACAAGTATTAAGAAGACACAGACAGTGACGGCACTGTCCTCTGCTGTTTTCCCTGCTGCCTATCACCGATTTGAGGACTCAAGGAGCAGAGAATTGGCCAAACATTAGATAAAAACCTGGTTTAAAGGAAAAGTTGGACTTTCAACAAGCTGGGTCATATTTATATTGTTTTGACCATCACTCTAACCAACTCGCCAACTTCACTCCTGAGATCTTGAGACTGAGCAACAGAGAAGGAACACAAGCAGTAAGTGAGAAAGGTTGTGAACAAAAACACAGTCTAACCAGTAGAGGTGTGACGAGATCTCGCCCCACGAGAAAATATGACAAGACTTCTCGTCGAGGTAAAAATTGTCTCGCGGTAACAGTCACAAGTGCAGAGCAGCAGCCAGTAGAGGTCAGAGTATGACCTGATTGGTCTTATAACACATCTGGCTTTGAAGAGGAGTTTGGACCTTGGACCTCTAAATTAGCATAGAATATCCCCTGCCCGTTCGCCAAAGTTGACTCCGAGTTCACTTTTGCAGAGCGGTAGCGGAGTTGCAATTGTAAAAAGCTGCCTGTAAAACCCAGCGTTCGAACGTTAGAGGGTACGACTGCTCTCTCTCTCACTCGCGACTGACACACAGACACAGGGACTGCAGTGTGCAGTTCAGTGTAGCGCTGACTCGCGCAGATCGCTCTCTTTCTCTCTCTTTTTTTTTTAAATGAGTCGGAAGCAGAAAGCAAAACCTAACTGAATGAAACACTTTGTTACATTGTAACCTTGGTTCTATGTCCTATTTCTTAATTGAAGTTTTCTTAATTTAATACTTATAAAGGGTTAAAATCTCGTCTCGGTCTCGTGAGCCGCGTGTCTCTTCACACCCCTACTAACCAGATTATTAAGAGAAAACATACTAGTACCCTATGTAATCAAATGCAGGACAGGTGAAATCACAGGAATTGTTTCATGGGTTATACTTAGTCATTTTATAGTGCTAGTGCTTTGCCTAAAAAAAATAAAAAATGGTCAATGACTAAGACTTGGTTATTTGACACATTTTGTGCCAATAACTGTAAAAGTTCAACACTTTTCCATAGAAAACTAAGGGAAGTATTAGGGCTGCACCTGTACCATATGAGGAAAATATGTGATAATGGTGTTGAAGTTTGTGATGGCAATATTACGTGAGATATATAAACCGATACTAAAATGTACTCAGTTCTGCCTTTCTGTTGCTTTCAGTATTCTGCAAAAATGTAAGACCTTGCTTGTTGAATTCAAAACAAAACAAAGGAAATCTTTCCAACATTCTCATAAATAGACACCACTAACAAAAGAAAGACATTTTACATTTTAAAGTGCAGTTTTCTGCTGAGATTTTCTTTCAACTAACACAAAAAAGTATCTGAGTGTCTTTGGCGATATGTCACAGCCTTCCACAACGTCTTTACTGTACTAGTTGCTATCACGATGACGATTAACAAAAAAAAAAAAATTGTGCAGCCCTAGAAAGCATCATGTTCATTATCTTGTGACCCCCTGGATTTATCTTGCAACACGTTAAAATCACAACCACTAGGATGGTTTGATAACATGGTTCAATTCTGGGGTTTGTTTAAAACCTGTGTGATCGTTTGACGGCTTGCGTTTCTTGCCTTGGCGGGCACAAATAAGAAAGACCAAAGTTGTAAAAAATTCTTCAGCAGTGGTGCTAGCTGTACACACTTTGACAAGATAATCTACTTCAAACATGGAGATGGTTTTCTCTGAAGGTGCTCAGAACTGTGTGGAATAAAAAAATACTGCTAATGGATGAAAAGAGAGCAGGGTCAGCTGGGGGGGAAAAAAAAGTTGACATGATTGAGGTTCCAGCCCAATTAACTGGAGATCACTTAAATGGTTGGAGAGCTGAAGAGGTCATTATGCTGAAGAGCTCTGAAGAAGCCCATTAGGGCTTTCCAAAGCTGGACCCATGATTCCTCCACTTTGGTTTTCTGTTTCTCCAATAAAAAGACACATGGCTGATTCTGCTGTCCTGTTTATTAAACGCTTTACCTTCATTGAATCCGAAGTAACTTGCGCAGCCATCCATGTGTGCATGCGCCTGTGAGCTCAATCATCCATATCAGACATTCGCTACCCTCAAAGCTACAGCACATAATATAAGCTATGGAAAGACTTTATCCTCAAACACTGAGCTAAGCCGTGAGAAAAATACCAAAGAACAAATCAATGTTTTCCACCAACTGAGCACTGCACACAAAACAAATCCAAGAAATATCGACTTTCACGTTAGCCCTGCAAAAGAGATGGTAAACTAAACAATGTACAAATGTTTCCCTGAACAGCCAAAGAAACATGAATTGCAACATCAATATATACAGCTGTAAAGGGACTGGGTATATAAAGTCTTTTTCAACGGGATGCACCGTGTGTGTGTGGGGATCACTCATTCATGCGCAGCAGCTCCACATAATCACGCTTCTCTGAGTGTGAACATCATAGCAGCATCTCCTGTATTAATCATGCCGTACCACCAACACGAAGCAGTCTGTCTCAGCATCTCCCGAATTCCCACAATGACTTCACCAACATGTAAATCAAAATGTATTTAAGAGGCATATGTGTATGTGTTTGTTAGTGACTATACTGTGTGAGTGCTACTAATTTTGCTCCACTTATGCGGGATGGTTCCAATTCACTTTCAGAGACAGTGGAGAGAAAGATGTCCAATACTCATTTTATAGTGTCTGTGTTTTATGTAAAATACACTTTCAGCGGTCTCAGTTGATCAAAAGAATAATGCTCGTTGCAGGGCGATACTGAAAGATGGAACTTAACAGAACAGGCCTTAGGAAATGTGGTGCACTGGTAAGCAATAACAACAATTGCCATTTTCAACCTCTTTCTGTGTGAAGTGTCCATGTTCGTGTGGGTTTCCTCTGACAACCAAAGCCTTGTAGGTTGGTTGTGCTCCTGTCAGTGCCACTGGCAAAAGAAAGGGTTGGTCCCCCGGGCGCTGTGCTACAGCTGCCCATTGATCCTAGTGCATAGGATGGGTTAAATGCAGGGGCCAGATTTCGTTTTAATGTATGCAAGTCCTGAGTAATGACATTATGAATGTCATATTTTTGAGTTTTTGACGGTTGGTCAGAACAAACAGGACATTTGAAGATGTGACCTTTGACTTTCAATAATCAAGTACATTTTGCTGATAGTATTTCTGTACTTTATTGAAGTTTCATGATTGTTACACAGTGGGACTGCAACTAATACTTAAGTAAAATGATCTGAATATTTCTTCCCACCTTTTATATGGATCTTAGTGGTCCCCTAATACTGTATCTGAAGTTTCTTTTATATAGGCCTTAGTGGTCCCCTAATACTGTATCTGAAGTCTCTTTTATATAGGCCTTAGTGGTCCCCTAATAATGTATCTGAAGTTTCTTTTATATAGACCTTAGTGGTCCCCTAATACTGTATCTGAAGTCTCTTTTATATAGACCTTAGTGGTCCCCTAATACTGTATCTGAAGTCTCTTTTATATAGGCCTTAGTGGTCCCCTAATACTGTATCTGAAGTCTCTTTCTCGAAATTCAGCCTTGATGCAGAATTACAGCCACTAGAGCCAGTCCCACAATGAGCTTTCCTTAGGATGTGCCATTTCTGTGTCTGTAGCGATTGAGGAGGAGAGAGGGGGGGGTGCAAGGTGGAGGGTGGGGGCCTTGACCAACTGCCGCTTTGCTCATTTGAAAGCCATGATGTCTAGGGCTCTATGACTTCCGCGATGCGGAAAACACGGATGGAATCGCGGAATCTACACATGAAAATGGAATTCTGTTATACACGCAGAATTTGCATATATTTTGTTGACATATTAAATAAATGATTTTTTTTTTTTTTTTACTTCCTTCTCATTTTTCAGTTTAAAACAAGCGTAGAAAGGTCTCAACAACAAGCAGAGACAGGTCTCTACCTAAACCGTAGCCAAATGGCACAGCCTGTTGCCTAGTAACCATACGTCATCACGTTGAGTTTGTTGCGAGGGAAAAAAATTCCGAAGCGAGCGGCGCCTCCCGATAAGACAATGGTGGCAAAAAAATTAAGAAACTCTGAATTAACTGCTAAATACCGGGCGGAACAATACCCCAACGACTACTATGAGTCTGGACAACGACTGTTTTGTAAGTTTTGTCGCCAAAATGTTGACTGGACCCGCAAAGACACACGTACCGACCATTTGAAATCAAAAGTTCATCTCAAGAACAAAGCTAAATCCACAGCGGGTAAATCCCTCCAGATTACCACGGAGGCAACAACAAAATCAATAGATGCAAGGCGTGAGTTTGTGGAAGATTTTGTTGCAATGTGTGCTGAAGCTGACATACAGCTAGAGAAAATGAAGAGGATACGTCCGTTTCTTGTTAAACATTGCAAGCAGGGAGGCACGCTTCCAGAAAACACCAGCAGCCTCAGGCAGACCCACCTGCCGCGGCTCGTTGACCAGCACATGCAGGTGCTGCAAGAGATCCGTGGAACGCAAATCTTCGTTGTTGTCGACGAAACCTCTGACAACCGAGATTGCAGCGTCCTCAACATTGTTATAGGTGAGCATCCGATTAGCTTTTATTTAGGTCATTTTGAATGTGCTTTGCTGAATATATTAACAGTTTAAATAAATATCCTTATGACCTCATAAGGAGAAGATTCCAGATCGGCCCATCTGAGCTTTCATTTTCTCAAAGGCAGAGCAGGATACCCAGGGCTCGGTTTACACCTATCACCATTTCTAGCCACTGGGGGACCATAGGCAGGCTGGGGGAATGCATATTAATGTTAAAAAAAACTCAAAGTGAAATTTTCATGCCATGGGACCTTTAACATTAAGTCTGCAATGTGCCAATGTAGACAAGTGTAAAATAAGCCTACTTAAGCAGCAGTGGCGATTTCTTTAAGACTGCAAGGGAAGCTCAGCATCCCCTAAAATGTCTAAAATTTAATGGTCAAATATGTACTATTGTGTTAACATTTTATTGACTAAAATGCGTTAGAATACGTTCATCTCGAAGACAAGTTGGTTCAGAATTAGCTGACTCGATGTCCTTCTCATACATTCCCGTAGCGTCTCAGTGCATTTCCCTGTTGAAGCCTAGGGTCCGTTGACCTCAATGGGACTGCTTTGAGCAGTTTATTTTCAGTGCATCGAAACTAGACGGTCATGGGATAAATGCTGCGATTATGTCCCGCCCACGGACACTCAGCGTCTCTGGGGGTCAATGGAGCAGTGGGCTGGCCTGGACGCTGGGCTTCTGCGTGATGATTGGAGGGTCTGTCGAAGGACTGTATCTCCTTTTGATTGACAGTGATTTTGTACTATAAAAAGTCGCCGAAGCTGTTCAACTTCAAGCAGAGCTCAGCTCAGTCGCATCGCAGATTTTGCAAATGTAAGGCAAGGCAAGGCAAGGCAGCTTTATTTGTATAGCACATTTCAGCAACAGGGCAATTCAAAGTGCTTTACATAAAACATTAAAGAGCAGTTAGAAAACAATTTTAAACAATTTTAAAACATTAATAAACAAATTAAAACAAGAATAAAATTGATAGTGCAGTATAAGAATAAAAGTTACAGTGCAGTATAAGAAATTAAAGTTAATAAAATAGATTATTTAAAGAAAAGCAACATCAAAAAGATAGGTCTTTAGCTTAGATTTAAAAGAACAGAGTTGCAGCGGACCTACAGGTTTCTGGGAGTTTGTTCCAGATATGTGGAGCATAAAAACTGAACGCTGCTTCCCCCTGTTTAGTTCTGACTCTGGGGACAACAAGTAGACCTGTTCCAGACGACCTGAGAGGTCTGGGTGGGTCATAGTGTAGTAGCAGATCAGAAATGTATTTTGGCCCTAAACCGTTTAGTGATTTATAAACCAGTAAAAGTATTTTGAAATCAATTCTTTGAGGCACTGGAAGCCAGTGTAAAGACTTCAGTACTGGAGTGATGTGATCCACTTTCCTGGTTTTAGTGAGGACTCGAGCAGCAGCGTTCTGAATCAGCTGCAGCTGTCTGATTGATTTTTTAGGGAGACCTGTAAAGACACCGTTACAGTAGTCAAGTCTACTGAAGATAAAAGCATGGAGAAGTTTTTCCAGATCTTGCTGAGACATAAGTCCTCTAACCCTTGATATATTTTTGTATATATATATTTTTGTAGTTGAAAGTCGAACTGCTGCAACTTATTTCTTGGTATTTGCTTGGCGAAATTGCTAGCCAATTTTCATCATACATTTCATACAATTACACACAACATTCCTTGTTTCAGTTTAACCTAATTCCCACATTTCCTCCTTCAAGTTTAATATTGTTTTGTTAGATCGTTTGTTCATTCATTCATTCATTCATTCATTCATTCATTCATTCATACATACAGTAGGCTAGGCTGGTGTTGTAGGGGTGAACTAGCCAGCTAGCAAACTGCACACGATGTCAGACAATTCTAATATTGTCGACCTGATTTTGGCAAAGCCATTTGAAAGTCTTCCTTACGAGGAGAAACTACGAGAATTAAACAGGGTTAGATCACTTAGAACACTTAAGATTGATTTAGTGCAAACGACAGGGCAGCTCTCCTGGTATGACAAAGTTAGCTGGCTGACTGGAAGTGCTGTGACCATAGACTGTATGGCTGTGACAAAGAAAATGCACTGCTGGCCATGCCTCTTGATGAAACCTCAGGGATATTATAAATTATTATAATAATAATAATTTTATTATTGTATTATATTATTTATTATTATTAAATTGAATTATTACATTATTATTATTATTATTATTATTATTATTATTATTATATTAATATAAATAAATGGACAATGTTTATGATGTAGGCCAAAAATGAGCTTCCCCTCTTTGAATGACCAGCAGCCGCCACTGTTAAGCAGGGTTCAACATAAGCACTGGTCCGATGGCCCGGGGCCAGTAAAACAGCCGGGCAAGTTGACATGACTGTTTGTGCCAATCAAAGTCAGTTGTTTGTAATTACGTTGTATGTAAATAAGTTAGGTGCAACACTATTTAACGTTGATTAGAAATGGAGTTTGCTAACCTAATGACAACAAAGGACCATGGCACCCGCCACAAAGAGTCCACATATGCTTTGGACCTTCAGCAGAGGCTGCAGCAACTCAAACCAAGCCAGACCGGAGAGCTGCTGCTGCCTGCTCTTCTCCTTCGCCGGGACCTGGCTAGTAATATCAGCGTACGTCGTCGCGGTGCCTCCGAAGCATTACTGGCAAAAAATAGTTATGTTGGACCAAGTTGCCATGTTACATGTTACAGAAAGAGAAAATATACAAACAGTACAAAAAGTGGCCAGGTGGCGCCATTTGGTAAAGCAGGCGCACATATACTTAGAGGTCCAGGGTTCAAATCCAGCCTGTGAAGATTTCCTTCATGCGCTCTCTCTCTCTCTCCCCTTTTCTCACCTAACTGTCCTGTCAAATAAAGACAGAAAAGCCCCCCCCCCCGCCTCAAAAAAATAAAACAGTACAAAGAAATTCATTTTCTGGGCCTGGCATCTGGGGGCTCTTTTGCACTACCTCATGCCAGGCATGTGGCTTAGTAAGGCAGTATTTGCTCTGTTGGTGATGACAAAAGGGCCTTTATATAATGATAACTATTACTACTAATTAACTGTTCATTTATAATGGTGGTGCATAATGGTGATGAGCAACAGGAGTTGCATAGTTTGCCCACCTTTTTATTCCTTCCCCCATCTCTCGCAGCAGAGCCCCGGTAGAGACATTGCCATATGACCTAATTATCTCTCATTAGTGGCCTCAGTAATTAAGGTCTTTTACAGCTCCATCTCCTCTGTCTCACATAGGAGGGGATTTCAATTAGGCTTGCCTTGCAGCTCTGCCTGCCTCACTTTCACAGCTAAGCCACACTGTCACCTGTGTAGCCAAGCATAGCCAAGCGGCAGGAAGCCTGGTACTCATGGAAAGCTCCCACAAAGCATATAAGTGTTTCTGAGGCTGGGTTCTATTCATTACATATCCCGTGCACATCAATGAGACATAACAAGGAGACAGCTTGACGAGGTATCTTCTTTAAGTGAAGAGAAAAATACCCTTTTATGCCATTTTCTGCACGCAGCACATCACGAAAAATACATAACAAACTACGCATTGCAGCACATCTTCCTGTCATAGGTAAATACCATGATATGCAAAGTCTCAGTCTCATCCAAGTGACAGAAAATGCCTCCATCAAGACAGATCAAGCATAACTAGGAGTAAAAAAAGAAGACTAATCAGCTGCCGTTACATTATTCAGCTAAAAGCAGATTCAGAAGAGGAAGAAACAGAGGAGGAGAGAAAACAACAGAGGAGGCTTAAAATTGTTGAGTAGCAGCGAGGAATTACTCCACGGTCCCCTCCATTCCCGCTTATCATTTATCTCTCACTCCAACCCTGGTGCCAAATCAGTCACCCTAATTAACAGGCCAGCGAGAAACACCAATCAATACTGCAGAGAGATAATTAACCCCTTGTGTTCTCAATCGTCTCTACAAAGGTGAAATTGAAATTGATTTAGATTACGTTTTGTTGGCTAATTGTGGCCCCTCAGTCGGGGGAAGCAGGGTCGACTAATGGCATGCGTGCTGTTATCAGGAATCAGTGGGATTGATGTTAGTTGGAGAGGTGCTGCAATGTAGGTGTTGTGACGGCTGTGGAATATGCCGGCTGAGAAATGCTTTTATTTTGAAGCTGTACTGAAAGAACCGCATACAATGGCGGCTCCAAATGGCAATGTGGTATAGGATAGGATGAGTTTCATTACTTCATGCACCATCCAACATTACGCAGCTTCATTCAGCCTCAGGGACAAGGGCCACACCACAACCACACACTTACAGTATATGAACCCATCAAGCCCACATATTTCAGCTTTCTCACAAGACTGCTGTTTACTTAATGCACATGCTTACAGGGGCTCAAGCCAGGGGCCTCATGTTTTGGAGGGCCCACAGAGAAAAGAGATGGAGGTGTGGAGCCCCTTTAAAAAACATTCAGGCTGCTTGTCTGCAGCGAGAGCAAGTGGCACACACTTTATCTAGGCAATACCAGAATACAAAATAAGGGTCCAGGTGTTGTTGGTGGGTTGGCACTTGGTACTATAAGCTCCTGTTTAACAGCCAAAAAACGGATCCGTCATCATTGGTCAACCTATGCATCTGTTAACTTTGTCAGCCAGTAACAATTAAACTACAGGGTTTTATTTCAAATTATACGACCTTCATAGTCTCGCTTTGCCAAACCTTCCTCCACAGCGCAGCGGAGGAAGGTCCGGCTAGTCCACACAGCATTCCGGGATGGGAGAAAAACGCTCTGGTTTATTGACATTTCTTTAAAACAATCACAATCATTATGGGCGGCACCGGCACGGTGTTGCAAAATAGCCTCAGGAAATAACTTGTTTTGGTGGAACGTGTGTACTTCAAAGGTTGTTTTAGTTGTTGAACAGAAAACTCCGATTGGACAGATAGTCTAGCTAGCTGTCTGGATTTACCCTGCAGAGATCTGAGGAGCAGTTAACCATAGTCCTCAGAAATCGAGCTGATTAAAAATTTATCTCTTAACATTTGGGCATAGAAAGTTGTTATATTGTAACTACTCTGATTATGTTTGCTTCTTCACACACTGTGATACAACTGCTTCTGACACTAAATCACATTTTATAAATTGTCATAATTCTCAGCACAAATCTCCCCTTTTTATAAAGAATTCTGATCAAGTCAGTTTCAATAATGTAGTGCCGAATCATCTAGCATCATTGATTACCTCTGGGCATCATACCCTTCATAATAAACACCATACCCATCACTGATAATAATTCTAGTTCTTATAATATTCACTCAATGAGCAGTCCTACCTGGCCACTCTGGAGTTCTGGGCTCAGGGCTGCTGCTTGGCTCTTCATAGTCACTGTTAGCAGCAAACTGGACTGGCTGCTGGTGTAGAACTGCAAGATTAACTTTGATTCATAAACATGAAGTTTGCAGGCAAGGTTGTTTTATGATTTAGCACAGCTCCTATAGAACTAGCTAGCTTAGCTTACCCGTCTCATCGTCTTCATTTGGCTTTTCACTCTCAAACTGCGTGCTGGTTTTAATGAAAAAGTTGCTGAGTTTAGATCCTCTGGCCGCGTCACTTTGTAGCGCTTTCCTCGTTTTAATTGTCGCCATTTCAGCGCCGTTTTTTGCGCTTATTATTATCTGTTTTTATAGCTTCTTTTTGCTCGCGGGTCGCATCTTCTAACAAACACAACCGACTGAAGTGTAACGTTGTACAGGAAGCCTAGGGACAGCACCATATATTTCGGCTATGATTTCAACCCAGTCCCATGACTGAACACCGCCGGGCCCTCGCGACCAAAAAAATAGACTGACCCTCCTGGTGCTCCTGATTAGCGTCGAGTTCGTTTCAGTCCGCTGCAGCGTAACATCCTGTTCTGTCATGTCATTTCGTTATTATTACATCTTTTTGTTAATCTTCATTGGACCGAGCCTCTCCTCTCCAAAAAAAACTCAGAAATACGCAACATTAGCCAAGCCGGGCATCTAGCTAGCTAGCTAAGCTACTTTCGGCAAGCCACCTTCTACACCTGTGGGAGCAGCTGCCATGGCAACAAACGAGCGTCTCGAGCTTGCTGACACTAGAACGCCGGTCGTGACGCCATGGCGATTCCCAACAATCCAGGGCCGCAGCCAATCATTAGCGTCCTCGACGAACGTTCCTCACCGAGGTCATTTTTAAAGTGACTGTCAAATAAAATTAGTTACATTTTCCGTCATACAACTAATTAATCAAGCAGACGCCAGAGTCAAGAGTAAAACAAATAAAGTATTAAAAATAATAAAAGTAAAAACAGTAAAATGTATAACATCAACTATTTTGGCCCAACAATAATTTCACACTTACCTAGAATGTTGTATTAGCAACTAGGCTACTGTAACTTGGTTGTATATAATGTCATCTCATTGAGACCTCTTTTGCAAGAAATAGAAAGAAAGGCAAACTTCGTTAGACAAAACAAAAGGACCAATACAAACATGGCCAAACGGGCAATAAACCAATCAAAAGCAAGGCAAGAGCAAGGCAATTTATTTATATAGCACAATTCATACACTAGTAATTCAAAGTGCTTTACAGAATAAAAACAAACAAAAACAGATTACAGTTTAACAACAACAAAATATAAAGAGACACATTAAGGGTAAAAAGATAATTTAATAAATGTAAGAGAATAAAAGACAAAATGATAAATAAGGTTGTACAGGTATAAAACGCCCTGGAGAATGGGAATGTTTTAAGACCTGACTTAAAAAAAAAAATTTAAAAAAAAGCTGAGAACCTATAGATAATTATTTATTTAAAAAAAATGGATAAAAGATGCCTTGCTTGGTCACAGATCTGACAAAACTGTGAATGTAACAATGGCAGTTAAACTGCTATGGCACTTTACCACTAGGGGATGCTATTAGCAACCAAATGTTTAGCAGAAATGATCATTATCAAAGGACACTAATGAGATATACTGTATATGGGGACTTCCTCTTTTGGCATTGAAGTACACATGCACGATCTGAGTATTTAATATGAGCAGACAGAGCATCTCATCAGGGAGGTTAGGATGAAATGTATTGCTGCAACCCAACTTGCTGATTAAAGCTGATTAGACTGGTGAGTTTTAAATTATTTCACAGGAACATTTTAATACAGAAGGTCCCCGTGCAAATCAAAGCACTAAACTCTCTGTTATTGTCGTTTTCAATCAAAGAGAGCTATACAAGACCAAATTAGAGCTCACCAAAGCAAACACACGATGAAGCTTGTGTCAGTGCCCTGTCTGAAATACAACACCTTAACATCATAGGCTACGTTTTACTATTTTCTGGCTTGGTGTCGAAATTGGGTCACATCATCTCTTCCTGTAGACCACGTCTTAACAAACAACTCTCTAAGTTTGACAAAGATAATTTAAGCTTTTTTACAATACAAGCTTTTATACCGTCTCTTTTCTAATAAAATGGTGCTTTGAAATGAAAATGTTGTAAGATGCACGTCGGCCGACTGAACCCAAATGTGAAAAAAGAGCAACAACAAATAAAGAACAAACAGCATAAGTGAGCATGTAAACGGTGAAAAACATATATTTTTAAATGGGAATTTCCATGTTACCGACAATAGTTGGAGACTTTAAAACTACTCTCAGGAAATTATATTTATAGTATACCAGCTGACCACATTTTCTTTGAGAGCGAGTCAGCAAATCTCTGGTTTGAAAAGACATCAAACTTCAGGCAGGTACAGCTTTGAAACCTGCAATAATGAGCTGTGACGGTTGGAAAGCTGGACCAAAATATTTCTCATTAGAACTGAGAGTAAAGAGCAATGAGCTATCGAATATTGCTGTCTACAGTAGCCAGGAAAAGGTAATTTGGGGTTGATGGATGATGCCCACATTACGTTAGCACAAATTGTAAATCCATCCCCACTGTTAGAAAAGAACTGAGGCATCATGCGAGGGAAAACAAAAGCTTACCACGCCATCATTGGTGTCATTTTGGTAGCGACTGCATTGGAACAGAAATATCAGTCTTGTTCCTCAATAATCCTGAGGGTCCCACGGCTGCTGCAGGTTTAAGTATAAGCATTTTGGCAACAGAAAAGATCATTCCAGATGGGAGAAGGGCGATGCAGAGAGGAAGGAGCTATGTCAAATCTGAAACAGGATCAGGAACAATAGTGAGAATTGGGACATGACAGGGACAATGGTTGTAGTCGTAGAAAGAAAGAAAGAAAGAAAGAAAGAGAATCTGGAGTAAAAGGAACGGATTGATACAAGACAGGGACAAAAGTAAAAAAACACAGGGGACAAATAAATTGGGACCGGGCTGGAGGGGAGGAACGTTTTACTGCTGTGTTATCTTTTTCTCCCCACAGACCCAAACTGATAAAAGGAGGAACCCCTTAAAACAGGATCGGGAGTAAAAGTGATAAATCGGGACATGAGTCATCAAGAGTCATTAAACTAGGAAGGAAGGTACGGGAAGAGGGGAAGAACTTTTTTCTCCTGTGTCCCTCTAAATCCCTACAGACCCAAACTGATAGAAGAAGGACCCCTGAGGTCCCATGTGTGGCAATTAGATGTGAAATTTAAAAAATTAAATACCCCAAACTGCAGTTGCTGTTAGATTATAAGCAGAATCAAAAACAGTCCAATCGTCATTCGTTCTATTACAGACGTGGGCCAATGATTCCTCAGTAAACAACATCAAGACATTTGTTTCAGTTTTGGAGGGTAGACAGTATGTTCACATACTGCGATGTTTCTCATTTGTTGAATAATGGTGGTGTAGAGATCAAAATAATATATATTGAGGGGTCTCCAGAGATTCATAACTCCTAGATACACCCCTACATCCATTCACCTTGACGATTTGGAATAAATTGTACAGTATACTGAATCATAGAGGCTGGACGCTGGCCCGCTCTGAAAAAGGCATTCGTCAGAAAATGTAACGTGTGAGGTGTTCACACAAGGTTGCAGCTATTTTCAAAGATATTTTCAAAGCTGACTATACACGGGTGACACAAATGCAGCAACCCACACACACACACGCAGGTAATTATTAAACTGCCATTTCAAATGAATGGGGCTCCTACTGTGTATACTCAACTAACCAGACATCACATTCATGACACATACGGAATATGAAAAATGATTTCAAAACTTAAAACCTCTACACCATGTAGGCTAGTGTTTCAAAAATGTTGTACGCTGTGAGAATTCCTATCACAAGCAAAGCTTGAACAGAGCTCTAATCCCCTTAAATGTATGCAGTCATTGGGCAGCATGAGACATGACAGCTGTCATCAAACATATCGGAGGCTCTCACTGTGAAAAAGGTAATGGCCAGTAAGGGAAAAAAAAGAAATTGGACAAGGTTGCTTTTAGAATGGATTCAACCTGCACAATCTGACGCCACAGACACCCGGGGCCGCTCCTGAGTGACTGCAGCTTAGTGAGAGATGACATGACAAGCACATAGTGCTTTCTGCTGCACATCCCTGGTGCCATGAGTGACCCACTTTCCCCTACTCTATGCAATTCTCTCTTTAAAACTGTATTACTACGCACAAAGGAGGATTCAATGTGCAACTACAGTCCGCAGCGGATCACACGCAACACAAGGGGGATTTTTAATGTCAAAAGACTGGAGTGTGTTCATTAAGTAAAACAAATACCTATTTACAATGCTATTCAATGCTGCACACAACATGTTTGCTCATATATGTGTGGCTGTCTGCTAATTCTGGGGCCACATGCTCTGAATAAAGTGGACTTCCAAAGGGCATGAAGACAAAGTCAGACCTGCTCCTCCTCCCCAAATGAGACCATCTGACTCCAGAGACCAAAACTTACAGTGCATTCAGGCACGCCTTGTCAACTTGTATAGTCAAGATTTCCACATTATCTCCCCAGACAGTTGCCCTTAAAATGGCCAACAAAGTGTAAAACAACAGTGGTAATCTGTGGCAAGTTGCTTAATACCCAAGTTTACAGTATGAGCCGTGTCATTTAATCAATAGCGTATGGTAAACATATGCAAGTCTCCTCCATTTTACTGTGATAGCCTGCAATTTATCAACATGTTCAGGCTGCTAACAAGAACAGGAACACGAGGGAATTCTCTGCCTGGATTTCCATTATTTATAACCTGCAGCGGCTTTTTCATTAGTCTTGTTCAGGTGATATATTTAAGAGTGACAAATCACCACATGCATCGCAACTCCTGCTACATACGATGTGGTCTTGTGATATATCTAGACTTTACGATTTGATTAGGATCTCCAGAATGCTCTATTAAACAACAATGGATTGTGGGGCGTTGGGGACTGCAGAATAGAAACCAGGTATATCACTATATTGAGGTAATAGAAGACTGCATTGCTTTGAAATAGTATATTCATATAACATGTGGATCCAGGCCCTGAATTGGGCTACAGTGTTGTTTTTCCTGGCATGCTACTGAAATTGACTTGGAATAAAAGTGAGTGTGGACACAGGAAAGATTTTGATATCATGTAAGGAGAGATGGTCTAATTTGAAAAAAAAGGCCTCCTGGACATTCTCTAATCTATGTGAGCGAATGCTGCATTGTTTCTCCTGGGTCCCAAACACAGAACTGGGTGTATGAACTAATTGTTAAGTGGACGGCAGAGAGAAAAACCTCACACACTTCCTGTTTTCCTGCTGGGCCTCACTCACAGGGGATTCTCCACAACTGAATAATACATCTTCTCCATTTAATTTGGAAAGCAGCCGTAATGAGGCACTTTTGCACAGTATTTCCCCAGTCTGGGCTCTCACGTGCCTTAAGCACTGCATGGTTGAATTTGAAGCTGTTAATGGACTGTGGTGAGGGCAAAAAGCCAGAGACATACATACTATTCATATTTTAAGGGGGCGCAAATTGACTAATTTATTTACGCAAATAAACTGCAGCAGCCGAAAAAGTAATCTTGTGATTTAAGGAGAGCAGGCTTGAATCCAAGAAAAGGCAGAGAAATGTTTTTGGAGATGTGACTGAATAATACTCTGTCCAACTCAGTACTGAAAAGCTGCTGATTTCTGGTGCTACAGGCACAACTCGGTTGGCACTCAGATAATATGTTGATTTTCAGCCCAACACAAGACATCAAACATTCAAAAGTTTCTTTAAAACTACTATGGGCAGCATTTTGAAGCTCCATTAATCCTTTTTTAATATTAACGCTGGGTCAAATAACTATGTATAATATGGAAGGTGTCGTTCACAATGATGAACTCACAGAGATTTATTACAAACTCAACAGCTCTTTGGAGAGTTTTAGCCAGTTTTAGCTTATTGCTTTGGTTAAACAGTACATTTACCATACGGTGTAGTCTTAGACAGGGATGGAGCCCAAACCTAGGGAGGTCCGGGGCATGTGCCATTTACAGCAGCTTTAGGCATAATATTTCCAAGCCTACGGCGCCATAGCCTACGCCGTAGCCTGTCGTGCACCTCTCAAAAAATGTAACTACATATTGCGGCGACACAGACCGCAACAACTGTGATTGGTCCGTTTGGCCGTGGCTTAGTAGCGTTGCATTTCCCCATACTCATTTCCGGGTTCTGCTTCTCCGTAAACAACATGAAATCAGGGAGAGGGTTAACTTTTTTTTAGCTTTCCGACCGGGTTCAGAAAACACAGAGGAGACACTTTGTTTCTCAGACTACGCCTCCAGAGTCTGTACTCGCGCCGAAGCTATTCAACATCAATCTCTCACTCGCTCTACCAAATACTCTCCACGCACACACACATGACGGCTCTGCTATTCTCTTTAAGAGATACTCTAGGACGACGCCCAGGTGCACAAGTATTAACTTAAGGCCACTTACGTAGGCTATGGCGTAAGCGCTGCGTAGAGCCCCATTAACCATAAATCCTGCTTTATGCCCAATTTATGGTTCTGCGTTAAATCTATGCTGTAGCTACTTGCGTAGGTACGCGGAGATTCGGAACCTACGCTGTAGCCTGACGTGCAGCTCTAAACAAAATATAACTACACGTCGCAGTGATTATTTTTTGGGGCATTTTCGGCCTTTATTTTTGACAGGACAGCTGAAGACAAGAAAGGGGAGAGAGAGGGGGAATGACATGCAGCAAAGGTCTGCAGGTCGGGGTTGAACCCTGGCCCGCAGCAAGAGGGTTAACTTTTCCTGGTACAGCTTTTCGACCGTGGTCAGAAAACACAGAGAAGACACTCCGTCTCCACCACCGGAGTCGGTACTCTCTCACTCGCTCTACCACACACTCACCACATAGAGATACGCTAGAACGATGCAGACACCAGGCCACAAGTATAAACCTCAGGCCACTTACGTAGGCTACGGCGTAGGCTTTGCGTAGAATCTACGCAGGCAAGGCGGATTTATGGTTATCCAGAGGATCTAGATCCTCTTTTAAAACCATAAATCCACCTTTAGCCATAACAACTGTAAATTATGTCAGCGGTTAGAATCTGTCAGCTTGTTTCTGAGTTCCTCTTGTTTCTTGCATCTGCTTCTTGATGCTTTTATATAGGCCTTAGTGGTCCCCTAATACTGTATCTTAAGTCTCTTTTATATAGGCCTTAGTGGTCCCCTAATACTGTATCTGAAGTCTCTTTAATATAGGCCTTAGTGGTCCCCTAATACTGTATCTGAAGTCTCTTTCCCGAAATTGAGCCGAGAATTACAGCCACTAGAGCCAGTCCCACACTGAGCTTTCCTTAGGATGTGCAATATCTGTGTCTGTAGCTATTGAGGAGGAGAGAGGGGGGGCAAGGTGGAGGGTGGGGGTGTGGCCTTGACCAACTGCCACTTTGCTCGTTTGAAAGCCATGATGTCTCTCTCTCATGGGTTGGCCAAATTCTCTGGGCGGGCAAAGCAGAGAAAGAGGAGGTAACCTTGCTCCTTATGACCTCATAAGGAGAAGATTCCAGATCGGCCCATCTGAGCTTTCATTTTCTCAAAGGCAGAGCAGGATACCCAGGACTTGGTTTACACCTATCACCATTTCTAGCCACTGGGGGACCATAGGCAGGCTGGGGGAACGCATATTAATGTTACAAAACCTCATAAAGTGACATTTTCATGCCATGGGACCTTTAAGTCTGGCTGACAACAAATGGTTGTCCTTAATCTTGAAAATCTTAATTTTTTTGTGCAAATTAATCATTATTAGCAAAAAAAACCTGTATGGAACTTTTGACAGCTTCTTGTAGCAAAATACCCTCATTCTCTACATTTTGATATATTTAGTGTCATGATAAACTGTATCAGGTTTTATTTCTAAAACTTAAACATATAACAAATAGCTTGAATACAATACTTTGAAGCCACCACCCTGTTTAAACTTGACTCATCCTCCGACTTACACAGTGTTGAATGATGCTGGGAGGAGCTGGGAGGAGGGAAGGGAGTGTTAACAGTGTGTGATAAAAGGGTATGACCCATTAAACCCTCCAGGCCTGAGTAAAATACAGTGACACACAGTCTCACTGTACTTTTACCATAAAAAGAGTCAGCCATTCTCGGATGTAAATTTATTGAGGAGGTCGTAACATTTTACAGCTGGTACTCTGTACTGGATATGATCACATTTGCTCGGAGCGGTAAATATTATGATCCCGGATGATGTGTTACACCGCAAACAAGCTATAACCTCTGCACAATTATTTTAATTACTGTTAAAAAAATTGCAATTAATGACCAATTGCAAGTTATAAAGAAGCATAATGGTTTCCTGCAGGATAAAAAAACGAGAGTGAGAAAGTATCTGTCTGCCTATCTTCAATTTAAATAGTGATGAAAAATAATAAGGCTGCCTTACGTGCAGAGGCAGATGGCATCCTGTTTGCCATATAATCCCCACTGAGCCGCTATCAGAACATGAGGAGCATGTGGCCTTTTTCAGTCTAGACTACTTTATCACTTAGCTTACTTACAGATCAACAAATCAATTTGTGGGGAAACACAAAAAGAACCAAAAGGAACGCGGAAAATCGAAACTATGAAAGCCTTTGTTTTCATTTCTTTCTGTGAAGTTGTTGTCTAGTCAACTGTTGCCCCGCAGACAGCGCTGCCTTTTCATTGATAATGAGCAGCAACGGCAAACCTACAGAGGAAAGGCACTGCAGAGGGAGCTTAATTAAGAATTAATTGACTTATATTTTCAATTAATTGAGTTGTTTGAAGTGGTGTGATGTCAGTCTCACACTGACAAGCAATACCTAAACACAGCAGGCGCATCATGCAGATTGGTTGAAATGTGGAAAAAGACTTTCTTTTTCAGGGGCTGGGGAAATAACATGAATTAAATGGCTTGAAATTGGAAATCTAACGCGATTTGAGATGCTAAAAGAGAACATCTCTCTTCTGAGGCTTGATAGACTGGATGAGCCTGGGAGGGAAATGGCAATTCTCTCTGTGCATGTGTGTGGAGGGGGTGTTTTTCAGGTATAATTTGCAGAAATATGGCAAAGAACAAACATTAGGAAATGATGATCCAAGCCATTTATTCAAGTTAAGCATGCCATCGCCTACATACTGTACTTCAAACCGATAATCTCCCTCCTACACAGGCAGGGGAGAATGCAGAAATCTACTACTGATCATACAGATCTGTTGTGACACCTAATATGAGTGCGTTTAGCTGTTATCACTGAGCATTCCTCAACCTCCACTCAAATAGAAACTCCACTTAGCATTCGCCTATGAGAGGAATGTTTGAAATTCTCAAGATGTATGCATGAAAGGGAATAGAAATGATGCCTGATGTATATGAATGGGAGCTGTGACGTTCAGGTATTTCACGCCGCATGCCCTGACAGAGGCTCAAGTGAATAAGTCGTCAACTCGCATTGAAATTCATATTGTATCCCTGGCTGGAGCTGAGCCCATTTTCTCCCCAGTGCTCTCGCCATGAGCCATACAATAGTCAGGGATACATCTAATGAGGCAGGAGAAGAAATATTAAGAGGAAAATCCTTAAACTCGAGGACTTGGCATATTCAATGGCCAGTCTCTAAATTCAATGAGAAAATCTTTTGTTGGGAGCTTCAGGCCGGTTCCAGGGAGTGAACAAAACGCAAGAAGAAGAAAAGATTGAGCGAGTGACTGAGATGGGCTGTGACAATGTCAGCTTTGGTCTGGTCAGCCTGGAAGGATGATGAGTGGATATGAGGGCAGCTGGAAACAGAGAGGAAGAAGGGGAGGGAGGGGAGGGGAGGGGAGGGGAGGGGAGGGGAGGGGAGGGAGGGGAGCAGAATGGAGAAGACAGCTCAGAAGGTTCACATCTGTGCCGGACAACCTCTGCGCTCCCCTACCATCCAAGTATGAGGTGATCCGCAGGCCCTTCCCTCATGACTCAGTGAGCAGGGGTGGAATGTAACTAAATACATTTACTCAAGTACAAATTTGAGGTACTTTTTTTTGTTGAGGTACTTAACTTGAGTCGGTAACACTTTACTTGAAGTTTTCTACATAAGAGTGACATGACACTGTCATGAATACATGACACTCACATGACACTGTCATGACACAGTCATGACACATGAACCCTGACCCTAACCCTAACGTGTCATGACAAAATCAAATGACACTTACTAAAAAAGAGTTATGTCATAAACGTTTATGACTTGTTTATAATGTTTTATGACACGTTCATGACAGTGTCATGTCACTCTTATGTAGAAAACTTAAAGTAAAGTGTAACCCTTGAGTCTTTTTTTTCCATGCCACTTACTTCTACTCCACTACATTTCAGAGAGAGTACTTTTTACTCCCCTACATTAATCTGACAGCTTTAGTTACTAGTTACTGCACATAAAACACATATAGTTTATCAAATACGATGTTTAATTATAAATTAAACTACCCAACAATACAGTATAATGGCCTACAAGTCCAGCTGGAATGGTGATTGTGATCATTTCCAGTTTCTAAAATGTGAGGATATTTCTGCATTGAGTACTTTTACTTTTTTTGGGGGGGCATTTTTAGGCCTTTATTGACAGGACAGCTGAAGACATGAAAGAGGAGAGAGAGGGGGAACGACATGCAGCAAAGGGCCGCAGGTCGGAGTCAAACCCGGGCCCCCTGCGTCAAGGAGTAAACTCTCTATACATGGGCACCCGCTCTACCAAATGAGCTATCCGGGCGCCCTAGTACTTTTACTTTTAATACTTTCAGTACATTTTCCTCATGATACTTACATACTTCTACTTAAGTAATATTTTCAATGCAGGACTTTTACTTGTAACAAAGTACTTTTTTTACAGTGTGGTATTACTGTAGTAAGTAAGGGATGTGAAGACTTCTTCCACCACTGTCAGTGAGTCAGCAGTGCCCTCCAGCTCATGTACAAAGCAGCTCCCCAGACTTTGCCTCTGATCTGCTGGCACTGCTGCCTCATGCAGTTTGACCTTTGGGTCCCCGAGAGAAACTGGCCCAACTCTCCTTCTGGTTGGTTGTTTTCAACGCCGGGCTGCTAAAAACCACTACGCAAAGTCGGTGAATGGCACAGGATTGTTTTTGCTGTGAGAATTTTCTAGGGCTGCAACTAACGATTTTGTTTCATTTTCGATTAAGTTGTTTTGGTCTCTAAAATGTCAGAAAATGGTGAAAAATGTCGATCAGTGTTTCCCAAAGCCTAGTCTCGCATTGCCAGACCAGTCCACGCAGCATTCCGGGATGGGAGAAAAACGTGCTCTGGTTTATTGGCATTTCTTTAAACCAATCACAATCGCCATGTGTACGTTTTAGTCGTGCAACAGAATACTCAGACTGGACAGATAGTCTAGCTAGCTGTCTGGATTTACCCTGCAGAGATCTGAGGAGCAGTTAACCATAGTCCTCACAAATCCACCGGGGGTTAAAATTACAACACAAAGAAAGCGGAAGGTGACGGACATCCGGCCAAAAAGAGGGACATCCGGGGGAATTTGTGGCGGCACCTGACCAATCCCAGAAATGAAACGTCCTGGATATAGAATACCCAAAGCCCAAGATGACGACCTCAAATGTCTCGTTTTGTCCACAACTGAAAGATATTCAGTTCACTGTCATAGAAGAATAAAGAAACTAGAACATATTCACATTTAACAAGCTTCAACCAGAGAATTTTTGCTTCCCCCCCCAAAAAAAAAATTACTCAAACGATTATCAAAATAGTTGCCGATTAATTTAATAGTTGACAACTAATCGATTAATCGATGCAGATCTAGAATTGTATGTACTTCAGTTAATGGCCTTCAATTTATCCCCTCTGGAAGTGCTACTGAAGCCCGACAGTGTTCAGGTTTTCGTTTCAACTCCACATTAAAGCAGGCTACACATGTATAAGTTATTACATTGATCACCCTGCCTACAAACAATCACGGGGGATAAAAGTGAAACACACACACACAAACGAAACGCGGAGCACGTTATCTAATCTAATTTGAATCTCCACTTGACATTAACTCGTGCATTTTATCAAACAGCTGTGTGTAGGCAAAGATCAACTTCCTATGTCTTTACATCACTAATTGGTTGTAATTACAAACTGGTTTCACACACATGAAAACAGTCTCAGCGCGGTTTGTTTGATGTTTAGCGGCTCCTTCTAAATTGTTTCGAAGCAGCCGCAGCATTCCTGATTTTGTTGCCAGTGGATTTCTGCTCCAGTGTCACTATCTGTCTCTTATTATTAGACTGCCGCTCTCATCATGTCTGGCTACACACTGCCCCCTAGTGGAGAAGCCCCGGTTTGTCATATTTCAAGAGTCAAAGTGCTCATATTATGCATATTTTGGCTTTTTCTCTTTCCTTTATTGTGTATTATATCTTTTTTGTGCATGTTATAGGTTTACAAAGTGAAAAAGCCCAAAGTCCCCCCCAAAGGGACTTACCATCTCCACCAGAAAACACTGTTCACCAACTGCTCCAAACAGCTCTATTGTAGTCCAGCCTTTACTTCAGAGACAAACGTGCGTCACTTTGTTATAATGCTCGCCTAGCTGCTAGCGTGGCACTCCCTCATACTCTGCTTCTGACTGGCTAGTAGTCCTTACCTAGCTACTGAGCATGTGCGACTCCCAACAAAGACAAAAAGACAGACTCACTCTGTAGCTAAAACAGGGAGCACACAGGGTGAAAAGAGGAGCTGCAGCAATGTGCAGTACAACAAAAATATGGTGTTTTCTGAAAATTAAACCATGTAAGCCTATTCTGATATAACCTCAAAATACAATTATGAACCTGAAAATGAGGATAATATGAGCACTTTAATCAGTACTAAATGTATCTATACAAACTACAAACTATCTGGAGTTGACAAGTCTTGACTGCAAAGTCGTTTGTCTGCTCAAAGAGCTAATTTGAGATTAAAGATCAAAGATCCCTACCAGACATGTTGTAAGACAAATAAAATGACTCTGCTTTGAATAATAATTTGTGTCAGATGTGTCTGCATACCTTTGGCAGTACAGTATACAATACAGCCAGGTTTATCCTTCAGAAGGTTGCATCTGAAAGCCTTTAGTTCAAAATGTACTTGAAATACTATTTGGTTTCTCCACAATGTCCTTGACTGCACATCGACACTGACAGGAACGCCATCTGGTCTAGTGCTGCTAAACAAGAAATGAAAAAGATCCAGCTTACGCAGAACCGAGCTGCCCGTCTTGCTCTTCACTGCTCAATGAGGAGCAGTGTTGAAGGGATGCACGCTAGGCTGTTATGGATGAGGCTAGAAGAAAGACTGACATATAGCCTGGTCCACTATATAAGACAAATCTGTCTTGTGGCCGGGTTGGATCAGTGGGTAGAGCAGGTGCACATATAATGAGAGGTTTATGCCTTGACGCAGAGGTCCAGCATTCGAATTCGACCTGTGACGATTTCCTGCATGTCTTCCCCCTCTCTCTCTCCCCTTTCTCACCTATCTGTCCTGTCAAATTAAAGGCGGAAAAGCCCAAAAAATAATCTTAAAAAAATAATAATTATCTGTGTCTCTAGGAAACCTACACACTTATACTCACAGCTAACACACACACACACACACACACACACACACACACACACACACACACACACACACACACACACACACACACACACACACACACACAACACAACAACAAAAAACACACACAAACAGGCACTATCACAACACTAGGCAAGCCTTTATGGGACGCTTCACACTACCTTTACCTAAAACTAATGCCATAAAGAAAACTGTAATGTATAGGGCGATGTCAAATTGGAACATATTATAACTGTATTTAACACAGATTACAAGTGAGATCAGTTTTAAAAAGGGAGTACAATTTGTAATCAGTCCAAAAGAAATCATCTTAAACTGCATATGATAGTGAGGATGTGAACGTGGATTCATATTCTGCTGTTTACCTCAGTACAGACACTAGTGTGCACTGGCACCTGTCCATTGGTTACTTGTGTCAACCGTTTGTTGAGAAGGAAATGTGAAGGTATCAGTAGAACTATATTTTATTGATAATGTGGAATTATTAATTATATAGCATTTATTTATTGGATTGACAATATGGAAGTATTAATGTAACGTTGATTGTCTTGTTATGTTTCATCTTTTGTGTGGACCCCAGGAAGAATACTTGTTACTACGGTAACAACTAATGGGGATCCTAAATAAAAAAATAAGTTAAACATTGCCCTCTGCTGGTCCTATAGTGGAACTTACTGCTTTTCTTTTTTTTTTAAGATCAATTTTTTATTGTTTTTTTTTTAAATATTTTTGAACATATAGAACAGACAAACACAACTGAACAAGAACAACAACCCTCTCCCACCCCCCACCCTCTGGAAACAGAAATCCCACCTTGCCTAGTCCCTCTCCTCTAGTTCTTATGATGCTGAGGTCATTAGGACTGATACCTGTGCTGCTGTGTTTCTCCATTGGTCTATAGTCGATGACTTGGCTTTGTTAATCCTTGCTGTAGAGAGCTCAAGCATAACTATGTCTAGAAAATACACCAACCACTGTTTTATACAAAGGGAGTGGAGGGGGGGGAGCCAGCACTGAGCTATTATTTTCTTGGTTGCAGTTGAGCCGGGTAGCCAGATTTTCCTCTGTCTCCCAATCAGGTGTAATTTAGAGTCATCATTAAGTAACAGAACAATCGGGTCAGTAGGAATTCAACATCCTATCGCATCAGATATTATTGATGTTGTTTTATTCCAGAACTCATGCACCTGTTCACACTCCCAGACCATATGCAGGAAAGTTCCAACTTTCTGCTTTTCTGATTCAGTTGTGTTATTCAGTTCTCAGGTGTTTTGATCCAGCTGAAGTTAGGTCTTTTTTGTATTCCCCATGAGATGTACACAACCTCTAAATCCTTCTCATGTGTTCTATCATTTTTAATGAACGATCCCCGGTGCCTCGTTTTTAAAAAAAAAAAACGCACCGCGTGTCCTTGATTGCAGAGTAGGCTACACAAGTTTCAAAGAATACGCCTTGGGTAATGCTAAAAAAGAGTTTTATTTTTGTAATACGGGAAGAAAAAAAAAGGAGAAGATCAAAGCAAATCACGGCCCTGGTTTTGGATTTGGCTGGCGGTAACAGAAAGTGTCAGGCTTTTATGAGGCCAGTGGGAGGAGGAGCAGGAGAGTCGGGCTTCACGGGGGGTAGGGGGGGGGGGGCACAGTCGGAGGTACAACAGATGTTCACAAGGTAGGTACAGCATTACATCTGTTATTGGTTGTGTCTGGATGTTTCAGCTGCAGTTGACCATATCCTGTTTTATTCAGTTTTTTTTTCAGTTTGGTTTCATAACATTTCATGTCTCAAGAATGATGATGTTTTTTGGTTTGATCTTTGATCGCTTCATTTCTGCGGTTTGTTGATGTGAGATGAATCATACTCTGTACTGCACAAAAACATTTAAAAAAAATTGGATTGGATGTCTACACTAGAAAATAGGGACAGTACCTGAGCTCTCTGGAGGGCTCCTAAGAAGCTTTGTGCTGGGGAGAGACGTGTCTGATGGGCTTATGGTGGTGTCATTTCTACATATGTTTATTTGGTTTACAGTTTTTGTCTGGGTGGGTGGTGCTGACGAAGGTATGTTTTGTGTTCTGCCCGGATAGCTCAGTTGGTATATAGGAGGTTTACTCCTCGACGCAGCGGGTCTAGGTTCGACTCGGACCTGCGGCCCTTTGCTGCATGTCATCCCCCCCCCTCTCCCCTTTCATGTCTTCAGCTGTCCTGTCAAATAAAAGGCCTAAAAATAATCTTTAAAATAAATGAAAATTGTTAATCACAAAGAAAATATCTGCTTTCCTCGTACCCGTGCCCTGACACACCAACCCGACGGCCGACCGTCGGCAGAAAAGGCAGTCGGGCTGATCAGTCGGCTCCTGTCTCTCAAAAAAAGTGCCTCGGAACACACCGAAGCGACGCCGACTTGAGCGTACGTTCTGCGCGTGCGCAAGACGTAATACGTCTCCATAACAGCAGGCGCCGCAAATCTGTATTGTTGCCCAAAAAATGAAAACCGGAAATGACGGAACATCTCTCTAGACCTAGTAAACACAGAGCACGCTGTCGTCAGTCATTGTTTTCATCAGAGAGCGTTGATAGTAGTCAAGAAGGATCGTTGTTGTCATTACTCGCTGAACGGAAGAAAATACCGTGGCTAGTAATAAGAAGATACTGGCGTGGTCAGCGCCGGTTTTCTCGTGCACTGATTCGCTATTGAGTCCAGTAGGCCGAGACAAGACAAATCGGCCAAAATGAAGGCCGACGGCGTCCGACGGCCGATAATCGGGTTGGTGTGTCAGCGCCTTTAAGGAACGAAAGGTGCATTAGAAGTCACAGTGAGGCAATAAAGCACTTGGAGATTCATTTATATTCCCAGAATTCTCAAACAAAACAGGTCTGGTCTGGCTCCTCAAGGTCCCACCGTGACATTTCAAGTACTGTGAATCAGATAAAGAGTCTTTGATGTTGACGAGTAAGCTTTTAACTGGCCTCTTCAGCTGCACTCTTTAATCTGCCACTTTTTTCCCTTTTCACTCTTCAATTTGACAAATGGGATTTGAACTGAAGCCTCCCACGCAGCAAACAGTCAACAGTGAGCTGCAAGTGGCTGAGGGAGATAGGTTGTCACTCTGTGTGCGTTTACTACCTCGTGCAATCACAAGCAGCAGCAGCTGCCAAGCAGTCCGTTCTCCTTCTACCGCCGCCGCAGAAATGTCGCCAGTGGTGAACAGCCAATTTGTTTGAACGTCGGCAGTCCCAGCTCGTGGTAATAAGCCTCGGACTGGACGTGGTACACCGGGGGCTGCTCTGGTTCACTTGGCCATGTAAGCGGCTACCTCCTTCTCCAGAGCCTGGGCGAAGCGGTGGTTGAGGAAGAGGAGCTGGCCGTGAGGAAGCAGGCGGCTGAGCAGAGCATCCACGCGGTTGCTCCTCAGCAGAACCTGGAGGGAAAGGGTTGCTGTTAGTGACCTTTTTTTTTCTGTGGCTAACAATTTGCATTTGTTTTTTAAACAACATACAAAACATACAATTCGCAACATGAAAATTCAGGTAATCCACAAATTGCAAAATATCGGCCCAGATAATCGGCCAGGCCGATAATTGGTCAATCCCTACAACAAAAGATGACACAATAACCATATACTGTATAAGACCATAAAACAAAATAGACAAACTGTAAACCGAACAAACATAGTATAATGATAACACTGTAGGGCCATCATACACGTCTCTGCCCAGCACAAAGCTTCTTATGGCGTTTTTCCATTACATGGTACCTGCTCAATTCGCCTCGACGCACTGTGCGTCCATTTTCCATCGCAGATTTTAGTAGCGCCTCAGCGTGGCTGGTCGTCATAGCGGCACCGCAGTAAACTGCCGTGACCTAACACGACACACACACAGAACGTGGAAGGTGTGTTGTTGTTGCCACAGCCAGAAGACACATTTTGTTTCAAATGAAGCTGGAAGCAGAAAAAAAAAAAAAAAACACAGCTGGTTTGTTCAGGACACCCCCCCTCTGTCGCTTTCACGTCACCTTTTGGTATCGCCTCAGCTCGCTTGGAACCTCGACTGGGGTGGTACTAAAAAAAGTACCTGTTAGCAAGTACCAGGTACTTTTTATCGTAATGGAAAACCAAAAAAGGCGAGTAGAGTCGAGGCGAGTCGAGCAGGTACCATGTGATGGAAAAGGGCCAATAGGAAGCCCTCCAGAGAGCTCAGGTACTTTCCCCGTTTTCCCATGTAGACATCCAATCTGGAAAGCCATACAGACCTTTCTACGATCGCAGTTAGTTACAGTTGGTAATAAAACCTGTACGGCTGCAATCTTATTTCATTACTGCTGCCTGTTTTTTTTTCTTTTTGTATTGCCGTATCCATAACGTATAATGAGTTGTTGCTGTTGAGCATTGCTAAACGCTCAACGCAGCAACCGTTCTTCTGTGGAGGTAAACTGTGTGGTTGAAGAGATTTCAGGGCCTTTGAACATGTGAAGACACTCAGCTACAAAAGGTTTCATTTGAATACAATATAATTAAAGCTGCGCCAGGAAAATACACTCATCCAGTTCAGCAAACATTACTCAAACAGGAGGAAATAATGGAGGTGTTGGGGACTACTTTCAGCAGCGGATTGATACACATTTGGTTCTCTAGTGAGGAGTAGTAGAAGTAGTAGTAGTGTGTGTGTGTGTGTGTGTGTGTGTGTGTGTGTGTGTGTGTGTGTGTTGATGGTAATAAAGGAACATGTCACCCAGTGGTACAGTGCAGCTCGTTGATGGGTTGTAATAGTTTTTTGGACAACAATGGAGCTCACAAAGGAATACGATATTTCAGGCTTTGGCAACTATTCATTGTTGGTTTTGGTCTTTTCATGGGATTTGTCGATTATATACAGTACAGGCCAAAAGTTTGGACACACCTTCTCATTCAATGCGTTTTCTTTATTTACATGACTATTTACATTGTAGATTGTCACTGAAGGCATCAAAACTATGAATGAACACATATGGAATTATGTACTTAACAAAAAAGTGTGAAATAACTGAAAACATTATATTATATATTATATTTTAGATTCCTCAAAGTAGCCACCCTTTGCTTTTTTGATAGCGCTGCAAACCCTTGGTGTTCTCTCAATGAGCTTCATGAGGTAGTCACCTGAAATGGTTTTCACTTCACAGGTGTGTCTTGTCAGGGTTAATTGGTGGAATTTTTTCCCTTATTAATGGGGTTGGGACCATCAGCTGTGTTGTGCAGAAGTCAGGTTGATACACAGCCGACAGCCCTATTGGACAACTGTTAGAATTCATATTATGGCAAGAACCAATCAGCTAAGTAAAGGGAAACGAGTGGCCATCATTACTTTAACAAATGAAGGTCAGTCAGTCCGGAAAATTGCGAAAACTTTGAATGTGTTCCCAAGTGCAGTCGCAAAAACCATCAAGCGCTACAACGAAACTGGCTCACATGAGGACCGCCCCAGGAAAGGAAGACCAAGAGTCACCTCTGCTGCTGAGGATAAGTTCATCCGAGTCACCAGCCTCAGAAATCGCAAGTTAAAAGCAGCTCAGATTAGAGACCAGATGAATGCCACACAGGGTTCTAGCAGCAGACACATCTCTAGAACAACTGTTAAGAGGAGACTGCGCGAATCAGGCCTTCATGGTCAAATAGCTGCTAGGAAACCACTGCTAAGGAGAGGCAACAAGCAGAAGAGATTTGTTTGGGCCAAGAAACACAAGGAATGGACATTAGACCAGTGGAAATCTATGCTTTGGTCTGATGAGTCCAAATTTGAGATCTTTGGTTCCAACCGCCGTGTCTTTGTGCGATGCAGAAAAGGTGAACGGATGGATTCTACATGCCTGGTTCCCACCGTGAAACATGGAGGAGGAGGTGTGATGGTGTGGGGGGGCTTTTCTGGTGACAATGTTAGGGATTTATTCAAAATTGAAGGCATACTGCAGCAACATGCCATCCCATCCGGTTTGCGTTTAGTTGGACCATCATTTATTTTTCAACAGGACAATGACATACCTCCAGGCTGTGTAAGGGCTATTTGACCAAGAAGGAGAGTGATGGAGTGCTGCGCCAGATGACCTGGCCTCCACAGTCACCGGACCTGAACCCAATCGAGATGGTTTGGAGTGAGCTGGACCGCAGAGTGAAGGCAAAAGGGCCAACAAGTGCTAAGCATCTCTGAGAACTCCTTCAAGACTGTTGGAAAACCATTTCAGGTGACTACCTCTTGAAGCTCATCAAGAGAATGCCAAGAGTGTGCAAAGCAGTAATCAGAGCAAAGGGTGGCTACTTTGAAGAAACTAGAATATAAGACATGTTTTCAGTTATTTCACACTTTTTTGTTAAGTACATAATTCCACATGTGTTCATTCATAGTTTTGATGCCTTCAAAGAGAATCTACAATGGAAATAGTCATGAAAATAAAGTAAACGCATTGAATGAGTGTGTCCAAACTTTTGGCCTGTACTGTATCACTAGGCTAAAATGTGTGTCCCAAATAGCAGCGACGGAACTAAAACTGCAATTAGCAATCTGGTCCTCCTCTAATCCCCGCTTCGCCAACTGGCCAACAGGACGGTGAACACAGCCAGACACGCCAGCTTGTTGAATTCAAGTACAAACACTTGTTACAATGGTCTGACCTTATTCTCCAGCCAACACAGTTAGGCCACAAAGAATTTGTCTGTAGCCACCCAAACACTAACCACGAGCATGGTTTCTAATGGTGGGCATTTTAATGTATCTGCAAGTCAAACGGCTTTTCAGTCCTGGAGTTTATTAACATGGAGACTCCAGAGACTGTTTAAAACCCCTGTCAGACCTGTGAAACATTAACTGTATTTGTGAGAAACTTTGAGAAGCTTTTTCCCCATCCAGATCACATCAGACCAGGTCTAGATTAAGTCTGCATGTTAATCAAGTCCAGGTTGGACAAATAGAAGTACAGTGGTCTGACCACAGTCTCATGTCAGCCTCATTCAAGAGCTTTAGGTATCAGAAATAATGCAGACATTTACCACATGCTGCCATTTGAGAGTTGCCGTTGCGTTAAGTTGCCCTGTGCTACTTGATCACTTTGGTGCCGAGTCCTGAATGTGCTCAAACACATACTGGAGCCCCTTTCTGAGAATGGAAGCCTGTCTGTGCGGTGCTCACCTCGCTGCCCTGCCCCAGCATGTGCAGGTGCTCCAGGCAGTGTCGGGCCAGGTTACGCAGGGTGCTCTCAGCCAGCAGGAGGTTCTCATGGGGCTCACAAACCAGCGTGAAGCCCAGACTCTGGACTCCCAGCCACAGAGCGCTCATCTCCTCAGAGAAGGGGTCTCCAGCTCGGAGACGCACCACTCCGCTGTCGGCCTCCTGCAGGGCCAGCGCCTCCTCCCCGGGCACCGTCTCCCCCAGCACCCGGGCCGAAGCCTCCCGGGACAGAGAGATGGCGCTGCGGACCTGCCTGAGTCCCAGAGGAGCAGTGGGATAGGGTCAGAAATACAGAACCAGGCAGGCAACCAGACTTCACCTGACATCAACTATGATTAGGGCAGGAAGTAACACAAATATTTACTATCCTTTTACTTGATTACTTTTTGTAAAGTTCTTAAATGTGTTTTGTGTGCTTAAAATTTCAAACTAAAGACAAATTCCCATCATAGATTAACAGAGGCGATGTAAAGTGTAAAACTAAATAAAACTAAAAACCCAGAGGCATTTGCTTTACAATGATATGAAATAAAGGAAAGCAAGCAAATCTATATTATATATTACTATATTTGAGAACTTCTCAGTCAAACAGCCATGTTCTTCAAGGTCTTCCTGCCCAGTTGCCTATCGTTGTGCTACAGTGAATCAGATGCAGCATTTTAACATTCATTACTGAGTATACATTAATAACTTTGTATAACTGAGGCCTTTTACAGAATGTTCGGAAAGTCCGTTTCTCCTTTTTCCTAGAAATTGAATGTGAAAAATACACAAATGAATGATCAAATTGTTGTCATTGACATGTAGCAGTAGAACAGTATTGTCAGTCTTTCCCACCGCACAGACAGTGAGAAGTAAATCAGGTTATCCAGTGGGAGAGGAGAAAACGACACACATGCTGGGAAATAAAATCCTCGTACACTGAAAACAAATGAGACGAACGCAGAGAAGATCGACAGACTCCACTGGCCTCTGTGATGCTTTATTTATTTTTTTATTTTTTTAAACAGAGTGCCATCAGAAATCAGCAGGATGCAGAAAGAAGAGTGGATGCAATATAGCGGAAAACAGGAAGAGGGTGCTGTTCTGCTCGGATAAACAGAGTCAAAGTGATTCCAGGTGAAAGGTTTAGAACGGTCATTTTGTCAGTCATGACAGACTGAGAAAGTAATTTGTCCCCAGGCCCAGACAACTCTACAATGCTTCACTAAAGAGAAGAGGAGAGAGATACTTCTCTGCATAGTCTGTCTGCCTCTCCTCCCTCTCCACCACTTCCACTACCTCCTATAATAACAATTATGTACTGACTGTCCACTGGCCCACTGTTTACTGTTTACTGGCTATATTAGCCCATATATGCACAATCCCTCCCTCCCTCCTCCCACCAGCTTGGACTGAGGTCTAACATAACTTAATACATGAACAATGGCTGTAACCCTATTACTTCAAACCTCTAACATTGACTTTTGATCTCTTATATTGTCCATATGTAATGCTGGTCTCTAGACTTTATCCTTGCACTACTGGACCTATTTGCACTACCACCATGACACACAATCTCATACTGAATCACAGGGTCAGTCCCTGCCCTATCACTGCAAGCGTATCATGCTTATACATCCCTTAGTACATTCATGTGGATTTTTTATGTTTTAATTTATTTAGTATTATTTTTTTTTAATTTATTTAGTATTTTTTATTTTATTGTCCATGCTATTCATGTGGAGTTGCTTTTTTTATGATCCTGTTTGTGATGTATGATGAGCTACTGGGACCTTCAATAAAGTATCTATCTATCTATCTATCTATCTATCTATCTATCTATCTATCTATCTATCTATTTATTTTTGACTGGGAACAAAAAATTGTTTAACATGACTTTGAACACAACAGGATTAAACGATGAGATGGGTCTTCCCCTCTCCTACAAAAACAGATCGTGCCTTTTGTCTGTCAATGCGTGAACATGTTTACATTTAGGCTATTTTACAATTGATTTTTTTCAGTCAGTTAAGCCAAATAATTAGGTGACAAAAAGCATACATATAGACTATTCATTTTACATATAGACTATTCATTTTACAGGCTAAATCAAATACAGTGTGCCTTTTTACCCCCCCCCACCAACCAAAAAAGTTTTTTGGCCCCCCCCACCATAGACTGTTAATATTAACATAGACTGTTAATATTAACAGTCTATGGCAAGAACGGGAAAACCAAAAAACCAAGTCATAATTTCGTTTTTTTGTTTTTCTAAAAAAACGGAAAAACGGAAAAAGGAGTTGTTTTCATATGTGAAAACAAAAACAAATGATCGGATGATACACGGACCATAGCTCCACCTTCAGCAGCTCCAACATTCGTGGAGCTTACACATTAGTAAATCATCTTTCTACGTATGTAACGTTAGAGGAACTGAATGTAATCTCACATGTCCTCCTGTGGGATTATCGAAGACAGAACTAACAAACATAACAAGAGGATTGTCTATATCGGTGCATTTTATTCATAGATGAAAATAGACAGAACTTGGTGTTTGTCAAAATAGCAAGAGGAATAAATAACTTCAAAGAGCCTTTTTAAAAACCCGACTCACCGTGCTACCACAGCTATCCTCTCCTTCTGCACAAGTCGCCTCTCCTCCGGGCTGAGCCCTCGCTCCCGGTCGGAAAAGATGCCTTCATCCGGGCCGAAGAGCCGGGAGTAGAGCAGCCGACTCTCCCCGGCACCGAGAGCACTGACCGGACACACCGTGTGGATCAGGAAACACCGGACCATGCTGTCATTGGTGGAGAAAAAGGCACCAGAAAGCCACTTATTTTGCTATGCTTATTTCTCGTGAACAGTGTTTACAATGTTGATCCCGATTACTCACTTCCGCGTTGGTCACCTGACCTCTTTCGGCTACCGTGCCTATGCGTTGTTTGAACCAATAGATGGCGCCCGCAGTATATTACATCAGAATCAGAATCAGCTTTATTGGCCAGGATTGAGTAAACAAACAAGGAATTTGACTCCGGTTAATCTTTGCTCTCAAAGTACTCACACTCACTTAACATATAAAGAATAAAAACAGAAAGGACAGTAAGAAATATTAAAAAAAAAACAGTATACAATATAATTTACAAATGTACAAGAAATATACATTACATATATAACGTACATATATTATATTATATTTTTGTGATTGATTATTTATAAAAGTGACATACACACAAAAACAACAACCTAAACTACCCATTCCTCCCAACCCCACCACCCTGCTACAGGAATCCCATGACCACTATAGACATAAACCAACAGCATTCAGACACAAAGGAGTTAGATAATAATGCTACCTTCCTCCATGATGATATCCACAGAAACAGCCAAAAGTATACATAACATATGCGAAATAAACAAAAAACTGTACATAGTATATCATGTATGTATAATATTCTGAACGAGTAAACAAGTAAGCCAAATACATGCAAACATAACTGAAAAATTAAGGATAATGTGATTTTAAACCAAGAAGGAAATAAGACCTTCACCAGTCAGATATTTAGGAATGTGAAGATAGGATATAGGGTGATTAATCGAGTCATCTTTTTGTCTAAAATGCCAGAAAATATTGAAAAAGTAAAAAGATCAGTCGTTTCAAAAGTCTTTAAATTGCCTATTTTGTACGATCAACACCCCAACACATAAAGATATTCAATTTGATATCATATAATATCAGAAGAATCACTGGATTTGAGCCATTTTTGTGGGAAACGTACTAAAACGATGAATTGACCAGATCAGATCAACCATAATTGAATTCCAAAGGACCGAAAGACCAACATGGATAAGAGTTTGAGACAGTGTAGAGTAGTGTAGATGTGGAAGAAAACAGGCAGAAGGAGGCTGCAGAGAGGCTGAGTGAGATCAGTTGTTTCGGGGGTCTCAGCAGACAAACACAGGCAGCTGTTAATCCAACAGCTGCTGGTCACGCTTCTTTACTCTCAGAGGCCCTGCTCAGTGTGTGTGTGTGTGTGTGTTGGCAGAGGGAAAAGAAAGAAAGAAAATGTATTCACTCCAGACCGCCCTGTTAACCTCCTCACCCTCTGCCCTGCACACACTTGCTGCCGCTGAGACACGCTGTAACAAGACCTGAGGATGTGGTGCTTCTTTTTTTGGGGGGGTTAAAATGTCTGCTCTGCTTGTGTTATTGTTACAGCTGTGAGATGAGAGCAGCAACACACCAGCGCATAAGACTGAATGGCATTAGGGATGTTGATCTAACTAAAATATCTCAGCAACTGCTGGATGAATTCAACGTTGTGCAGATAGATATTCATGGTCCCCAGCAGATGAATCCAAATGATTGATCCTCTGACTTTCCATCTAGCGCCACCAGCAGGTCCCCCCCCCCCCAGAGGTGGCAGGAAATACGACCCACAGGAGTGTTTTCCGTTTCTAAACCTCAGAGTGTAACGGTTGGAGTTTTGAACACATGGTTAACTTTGTGAAACAGTCGTAGTTTGGTTAGGTTCAGGCACAAACAACTACTTTTTTACAAAGATTGGGGATGGGGTTCAAATCACTGCATCTCGTACGTTACGTCACTTCCTGTTACGCATGTGACGCAGAACATAATGTGGTATTTATTTTTTCCGTTTGTTTCATTTGTTCCGTAAAGTTATTTTCAAAATGGGCCATAAAGCCACCTCTCTACTGGCTCAAAGTCCTGAGCTTGTTTGACCCAACAAACATCCTTACATGGAATTTAGTGCTCTTTTACTTAAAGTGATGGTTCGGAGTAATTACACCCTAGGGTCCTTTGCACCTAACCTCAAACCAAACAACCCCTCATAAGCTTTTTTCCCTTGTTATTACGTTGGTGGAGTTAGCGTTATCAGCTGGTTAGCTTAGTGCAGGCGCTAATGGATCCACGTTTGTATCTCGTAAAGTACCCCACTAATAATGCCCGGAATGATACCAAACGTCTACAGTAGTACAACTAGTTTCTGTACTTCTAAAACAAGGCATTAGAAAGTTTGTAACTACACCAGAAGTATATTTAAATAACACTTGCCAGATGGATACTCCTCTTAGCTGCTACCGCGCGAGATCACGCACAGAGCACAACATCTATTGCTTTTAAACCGCAGCCGGGATATATACAACTGTGTGGCCTCTTGTCCTATCGCCCCACACTGCAGTAGCTGCTTCTGCTGTTCGCTCGCTTCTTGGATCTTCTTCTCCAGTGGTCTTTTTCTTTTCACAATAGATGTTGTGCTCTGTGCGTGATCTCGTGCGATAGCGCGGTAGCAGCTAAGAGGAGTATCCATCTGGCAAGTGTTATTTAAATATACTTCTGGTGTAGTTACAAACTTTCTAATGCCTCGTTTTAGAAGTACAGAAACTATTTGTACTACTGTAGACGTTTGGTATCATTCTGGGCATTATTAGTGGGGTACTTTACGAGATACAAACGTGGATCCATTAGCGCCTGCACTAAGCTAACCAGCTGATAACGCTAACTCCAACAACGTTATAACAAGGGAAAAAAGCTTATGGGGGGTTGTTTGGCTTGAGGTTAAGGTGCAAAGGACCCTAGGGTGAAATTACTCCGAACTATCACTTTAATCACTTTACTTCATGCGGCATCATCAGATCAAATCCTCCAAAAACGAGTTCTACATTTAGCCTTGCCTTGAATTAACTGATTTTCTGCGGAGCATTAAATTACATTGAACCTCCAAGGAGCCAGGTTTAACTTGAAATGACTGTATTGTCCCAAGTTTTCCTCTACATCTACTTCATGGATTTGCATAAAATGTGGTGCAAACAAATTCAATGTTGCTACGTGGGTCCTGACTTTTCCTCGAGTGCCTTTTTTTCTGTGTGAAATGTCTCGTCTATCTATTGGATGGATTGCCATGCGAGTTGATACAGACATAAATGTTCCCACAGAGAGTGAATCATACTGACTCTAGTGAGCTCCTGACTTTTTACCTGGCGGCATCATCAGGGTCGAACCTGCTAAACTAGTATTAGATTTAGCCTGGTCTTGAATGAACTGATTTCCCAAAATGATGATTAGAGTTTCTCCAGCACTAATAAATAGAGGCTTACATTGAATTTGTCTGTCTTGTTTGGACCATTTCAGTGATGACAAAACTCTCCACCAGCCAGACAACTGTCTGATGCTCAACATATTTGACGAAACTGCATGTTAAAATGCTACAGGTTTATCGCTAGAACCCAGATTTCTGTTGTTATTATTATCTAACTTATTATCTAAGTAGCTGATCCTACTTTAAGATTTAAAAAAGCTATGAAGCCACAGCCAGCAGCCAAAAGCTTAGTGAGGTTAGAGTTAGGGTAGTTTGACATAAAGACTGCAGCAGGATGGGGGTACCTTCAGACAGCGCTAGGCCAGCTGTTTTCCCCCATTTCCAGTCTTCGTGCTAAGCTAAGCTAACCAGCTGCTGGCCACTGTACAAACATAAGACTGCTATCAGTCTTGTTATCTAACTTTTGGTTAAAAAAGAAAAAAGGGAATAAGCATATTACCCAAAATATCCAGCTATAAGGGCAGTATTGCCTACATTAATTTAAGGTCAAGTCCTGGTTTGATTTACACTCTGGACCAGGAAGCTAACACCTACTGTTCAGCCTAGTTCTATGAAGCTTTCATTTAAAAAAGGTGTGGCTGACAAGTATTTTCTGCAACACCCACGCTGTGTGTAATAATCAGCCCAGAGCCGTTTGCAGGCTTCAATAAAGGAGCGGGATGAATGCAGATAATGATTAGCCAAAATCAGTTGGGAAATTCAAAGAGAAAGTGAAGCCAGGTTTCACCGTCAGCATGGAACTTTATAAACCTAAGATTTCCACTGCACAAACTGCACGTAGAGGATCCGATTTTCAGTAAAGAGTATGTATGTTCAAAGCAGCGAGCGCGGAGGAGGAACACCACTAGAAATGTTTCACTGTGAGTCACGGTTCCCTCTGATGAAACAAACCAGCTGAATAAGAACAACAACAGGATGTGAAGGGCTACCACGACCAATAACAGGGAGGCCCACAAGTTTGAAATAAAGGAAGCTAAAGACAACATGCAGCTAAACTATCTTTTTGTCTAGGCTGCGTTCTCAGCAAGGGGAAATGAAAACATCCTGAACTTAGGGGGTGAAATCCTCCCAGCCAGCAGAGGATGTGTGCATAGAGCAGAAACAGCAGCAAGGGCAGAGCTACGGCACAGGTTTCTAATCCTCGATAACATTCAAAATGAAAGTTCACCTCAAAAAAAAAACAAAAACAAAAAAAACACACCACCTCTCCACCCTTCCTTTGAAACCACAGTGTTATGCTCTGTGTTTCAGGTTGTCAGGAGCTTGTTTTAGGGGCCGGTTTGTCAGTTTGCTGTCGGTGTCAGCAGGTCAGAGCAAACAGGGGGTTTAAAGGTGACACCCAGGCTGGAGTTTCGTGTGAGGGCACCTTTGATCGGCCCTGCAGCTGCCTGCAGGACCCCCGGGTGGGGGTACCAAGCAGGACTGGGCTGGGGTAAAGAGGTGGATTCACAAAGGAGAGATGGTGAGAGGAAGGGTGGGGTAGTTTGTGGGGCAACTCTGCAGGGTGGTGCTGTGCCTGTGTTGTATTTCATTACAGGGAGAACATGCCCCCACCGGTAACCCTCATCTACAGCAGAGGTAGCATCCTTTCAGCCTGTGACCCCCCATCACAGGTTGGATGTCACGGTAAACACCTAAAACATCAAGTACAGGAATGGCTCAACATTTGGGGATATGCGCTTCTTTGCTTTCTTGCTGAGGGTTAGATGAAAAAAATGGAAACCATTCTCATCTGTACGGTAAATCTGAAGCCAGCAGCTGTTAGCTTAGCTTATTTTAGCACACAGACTGGAAACAGGCTCTGTCCAAAGGTAACCTAATCTGCACACAAACACCTCTAAAAGCACCTCGTTTGTTAAATCTTGAACGAGAGTGGCATCAATCTTCTCGTCCAACTCTCATGCAAAACAGAGTGCATCTCCTGAAATGTGGAACTGTTGTTCTAACACGAATCACAATGATAAGACTGCGGACAGATTTAATGAAGTCAAATCACTATCACCACTATCATTACCTTTCACCATTATGAGGGGAACAAGAAATAAAACGAAGACTGTCTGACTGGTGCAACAGTCAGACATTACATCTGCAACACTTTTAAAGACAGTCACTTTTAGAACTTATCCTCCAAAACAATCTCCCGCTTTTATTTGTAATGCTTTTAGATTTTACCGACAAACTGACAAAGTATTCATAACAAAACAAGCTGTAAAGCACGCATTATTAATCTAATCTAATAATTAGTCTAGGTTTTTACAAAAGTTCAAGCTCCTCTATTCTTTGTGGAACCTCCAGCTCCTAATCGGATGGACCCAGCTGTAAAATCTGGCTCTGGTTTTCTGCCAAGGACTCATCTACATTTTAAAACCAACCGCTGAAGTGGGAAATGAAGCTCGTCTTAAAAGGCTCTTGCAAGCGTGGCATTATGCGCGCCTCGTGTAAAGGTGCGACGCCTCTTAAACCAGCAAGTGGCCGATTCATTGTCCTGCTCAGACAAAGGTGGCAGTTTGATATGAATGGAAAAGGCCCGTTGGCAAATACATGTAAAAATCACTGAAACACTTTTTTTCCCCCTGTAACTTCCTATCCTGCCCACCCTTACTTCCAGGGTTTTAGGGAAGAGTTAGAGCATCTTCAGTTGAGTTTAACAAGACAACCAACAGACACTTGGCTGTAAAGAAGTCTTTAGATCCTTGGAATGCAAACAAAGGTCGCTCTCCCTTTCCCATAGTCGCACGGCCGCTGGGAAACGGCCCGATTTCAAAACTTTTGGTAAAGTGCCAGAAGGAAGGGAGTCGTGCTTTTGCAACCTCTTCATCAGACGGGTCACGTGTTTACAGCACATGGTGGCTCGGATTTTTTTTCTCTCTCCCTTCCTGTCAGAGGAGCGGGCTGGCTGCCAGGCGCTGTCCCGACAAAGCCACCCCCCCACCCCGCCCCCTCTGCATACAGGAATGTGAATATGTATGCATGGCCACGTGCTGCAGCAGAGAAGCCCCTCCCAAAGTCGGCTAGAGAGGAAAAAAAAAAAAAAAAAAAACCCCCCCCCAAAAAAGGACCCCCAAAAAAAAACCAAAGGGGCTCTCCTTTTTTTAAAAAAAAAAAAAAAAGTAGGTTTCCTTGGCCCCCCCCCCCCCCCCCCCCGCGCCTTTTTTTTTTTTTTTTTGCTTTTTTATATTACAACCCCCCCCACCCAACACACCCTGGAACATGGACTGATAAGTAGGGATGGGCTGCAACTAAGAATTTGAATCTCTCAATTGTTAAATATTGCATTCACGACATATGAAAAATAAAAGCCTCCCAAGAAGCTGGAACCAGAGAAGGTTTGCTTAATAAAAAAAAAAAATCAAATACAGGCAAATGGTGTCGATCGACTAACCATCTTAAATAATTAAAGGACTGCTGCACCATCACCTGCCTAACACTCAGCTTACTCAAGTGAGCAGCACATTAAGATTTCAGTCATTTCATAATTTGGTGCCAGATCTGCCTGGTTTACTTCTTTGATAAGATTGGCTCACATTTCAAATATAATTTGGGATTTTATTTAGGCAAAATGCAGACAGAGCTGCTTGGGAGTATAGTTTAATAAATTAACAGTTAAGCTTTTGCACAAAGCATGTTTATATTCTTTAAGTATCAGTACAGAAACCTGTTCTCTTCCTGTCAATGTGATAACCTTTGAGTGATTATCAGTCCTAACCAAGAATACATTATCAGCATAAAAAAAAAAAATAAAAAAAAGATCCTGCACACCACATTTCAACACACAAATTGGCTCTTTATTTCAGCAGCTCCCCCACAAGCCTGTACCAAAATATTCAAACCAGCCCATTCATTATAAACCGACATCATTAGCTCTGTGGAGGGAAGACAATTTAACTCGGAAAATTTAAGTAATGGAATAAAAGCAAAACAGACATGTTTTAGATCCTCACACTTGCTGACCTGCAGCATCAGAACAATCTCACTGCAAAGGTAACAGGTAGTTAGTTTGCTTTGGCATCTTCTGATCAGGAAAAAAAAAAAAAGTTCCCATGTATTGCAACCGATCAGGAAGGAGAGGAAAAAAAAAAAAAATTCAAATATCCTATTTGCTTTTTAGGATGCCTAGAGAAAGGCATACTTTCAACAAATCAGTAACTAAAGGAGGGTAAAAACAATTCATAACAAAATTATATAAACAATATTAAAAAAAAAAAAAAGCACCTCACCATTTCAAGGTATTAAATTAAGTGCTTTAAGGTGGGACATGACGTAATCAAAATAAGACCTATCCAGTGAGGAGACTGAAAGACGAACTTGTGATGTGGCAGTGTGGTTTGGGTTATTGCAATCTGGCAGATTTGTGCTGCAAATGCCAGCGGAATCAAAAAGGTAAAACAGGCAGTAGGTCCAAGTGGTTTTTAAAAACGATCACATTGCTTCTTAATAAAATATATTCACTGCACCTCAGCGAGCGCTTCAGATCAAGCGTTCATCATGTCAAGTCTTTCCCCTATTTGAAATATGCATAAATACCTAACTTTGCTATAGTTACATGAAACTTTTAGGGACTTCTTAAAATCCCCTTCTGTTGGCGCGATCCCAAAAAGGTATTTCCTGGTTGGTGGGGCGAGGCCTCGGGCTCTGAGAGGAGTCCGTAGCGAGTCTGTACAGGGTGGGGGGGGGGAGGCAGTGTGTTGTAGAGGCAGTCTGGGAGGACGAGGAGGCGCTCACAGCTTCTTCAGTCGGCTGTACATGTCTCTCTTGCTGCGCTCCCCGGCCCAGGTGCGACTCTTGAGGCGGAACTTCCTCAGGTCCTCCTTGAAGTCCTCGTGGTGCATGGGCCGGTAGGACTGAGGTTCACATTGGGCCTGCGCAGGAAGAGAATACAACCATCACTATGTGGGAGAGCGGCTCACTAGATGTTCCATGAGGAAAGGTTGCTCGGGGCCATAATAAAATCCCCTCTACATGTGACTAAACCATCTGAACTCCAGGTCCCCTTACAAGCTTTTCCTGAACTTCAAGAGAAGAAGACAGGCTTAGAAAAAAAATAAAAAGATAGTAAGGAGACCTTGACGCGAGCTTATTTTGGTACATATACCATCCCCTAGGGCAATACTGTATCAATACACAGACGCCAAGTATCAATCTATTATACATAAGTGTTGGTCAGTTTGTCTGCTTGACGATCCCATTTTGCAGCAATAAAACTAAAGTGAGATGATCAAACCGAGCAATTTCTTTTTACATAAGACCGATGTTGACAAGTTGCCTTTTGGAGACATAGTTTGAAAGACATCGTTACCTCACCATAATATCGTATGGTGAGGTTTCTGTTAATACCCACCCCTCCCACCCCCTAGGTCAAGAATGAGCGTCAAACATCTTTACAGATGGGTTGGCCCATGTGGACAAAAGATATTAAACATTGAGTTGTCCAAAACATTAAAATCTAAAATGCAAAGCACTGTCAATCACACGTGAATCCAGTGTGTTCCCAAAAATGTGTCCTTCAACAACAGTTCATTTGTGCTCAAATAGTGGACCCTAAATACCCTACACCAAGTATCCCAACTAGAGTCGCAATCTTACTCGTGCTTTCAGTCTTTGGCCTTTTTAGCTGATGTCGTTTAATGTTGCACGTTATGAGTTTTGTTTAGAAAGAAAATAAAAGGCACTTTGGAAAGATTAGGAACATCTACGCAATTTACCAAATACAGCTCCCAACTCAACCAGAACAAAGTCGGCCTCATTTCATTGCCAATCATTTTCAATCCAACCAATTCAATGATACAAATGAAATCTGCCCAACGGCTACGAGTGGACCTTGTGATGACATGGACCGTTGAATGGCTTCTTCAGCGAAGGCCCAACTAACCTGGAAATGAGGGAAGAAGTCTTTGTATCCGCCCTTGAGGATGTAGAGCTCGGGGTAGTGGAGGTTGGGATACTGCGCGTTGCCGCGCTCCGCCCCCTGAACGGCACATTCGAGGGCCAGCTCCGGCGAGAACTTCGCGTGGAAATATGGCAGCGGCACTGAGGAGGCAGGGCGTGGTGTGAGGAGGAAGTCTCCACCTGCACTGGCCGCCCTGGTGCAGGTTCAGAGCTCCCTGAGACAACAAAGACAAACTTTATTACAGGAAGTGAGAGGCATTTGTGCAGAAACGCTTTTAACTTCTGACACAACAAATTATCCATACTTAAATAACTTGAGAAAATACTATTAAAATTGAAATACTAATTATTGCTCTCAATGACTAGCAGTGTCAAACCAAAAGTGCAGTGCTAAAACCTAACCTGGAGATTCTTACTCACCTTAATGTGTCCTCCCTCAAACTCGTAGGGGTAGCGGCAGTCCATGATAATGACCTGCTCCACGAGATGGTTAAATTTGCCAGACAGAGACGCCACCATCTGAGGACCACAAAGAAAAACTATTTACCATTACATTTCTAAATATAGTAAACAGTTTGCTCCATTTTGATACAACAACAGGAGACGGCAACAAAGTGCCTCTACTCACCGTGTCTGGGGTGATGTACTTGAGGTCTTGATGTTTGCCTTCCACTGTGGGTAGTACAAAAGGCTGGAAGAGAGGAAAGGGAAAAAAAAAAAAAAAAAAAGGAATTGATTAGAAGAGTTATTTCACACCATTAAGTTAATAGTCTGAGAACCACAGCAGTCTTCTTTACCTTGGTGAAGTCGCCAATGAGCTCATTAGGACCAACCTGGCCATCCAGCAGCTTCTCGATGTCCGTCTGGCAGAAGGACTTGGACCTCTGGAGCAGAGAGCAGCCCTGGAACGAGAGCAGGGACACATTTAGGGAGGCAGTCAAGGAGAAAATTAAGCAATTTGAGATAGTCGGTAAAAAAAAAAAAAAAAAAGCCAGTGACAATAGCCAGTCAGCCTCAGCGGAGGCTTCAGAAGCCAGTTCTCTACTTCCACTACAGAGGTGACAGATGGCCAGTGGAGACTGGTCTCTACCCTAAAGATTTAGGCTTGTGCTTTAGTCTAAACCGATCACTTCCTGCTTTCTGAGTAAGAGATCAAATGATTATTTCTCTTCTTTAACAAGGTCTTCTTTTTAAATTTCTCTTTACTTACAATAAAACTATTTGATCCAATGATATTTAATAAATTAACGCATTACTAAGATGCAACTTAGTCAAAAAGAAACTTGATGTCAAACATTTAAGCTTCACCCTACACCTTTTTATTTATTTATTTTTTAGGTCCCGATCAGATAAAGCGTGCTTAAGCAGCGTCGGGCAGACTTTTGTAATTGTTTTCAATGAGTCAGCGTTTTGCACGCCGCTTTTGATCAAAGTGGAAAAGCATCAGACGTCATTAACTTAAAACAAAAATATATAAAACGGTTGGCTGAGGACGGGTGATTTGGTGGTTGCCTAGCAATTTTGCAGCCTGCAAAACGCACTGCGTCGGATCGAGTCTCGCACAAGACACTATTTTCAGCAAGTAGATAGTCAAACACGTATGTCATTCACAGCGAGCAGTGAGGACTCACCGTTCTAGGGGATTCAGGGTTTTGTTCCATGGGGGTGACCTGTATGCCTGCCAGGCTGCGTCGCCTCTTCACCCTGATGGGCGTGTTTTCGTCTCCGGGGCAGTCGGGGCGCTTCATAGAGGAACGGGACGAGACAGGACTGGGCATGGAGGGGGAACGAAACAGGCTCCGCGGCCGGCAGCGAATCACGGGCTGAAAGAGACAAAATGATTTAACTCAAAGAATTCAATTTGTAAGCTAAAAGAGGACATGCCTAATAAATACAGTATGATTAACACCTCTTTAAGCCCTAGAAGACTTTGGCTTTCTTAAATTAATAAATAAATAAATAAATAAAAGTTTAAACCAAGCATTTGTTACTGCTGCTGAAGTCTCACCAATTATTCCCATTAGATAAAGTGACCACAGAGCTTTTGTTCCCCAGAAGACTAACTTACCGAGTCTTCTCCTGTGTTGTCGGCCACCAGCGGGGCGGTGAGCAAGCTGGCCATACCCATCGGCATCCCAGAGTCGTTCTGGAGGTGACACGGCAACAAATAGTTTGGGTTAGTATTATGAGAGTTCAATAATAAACCAACGGTGAAATCATGTGATTCGATAATATTAAAATTTTTCCCCATGCGACGATTTTTAAAAAGAAATCCATTTAACAACAACAAAAAATGTAGTAATTTCCATGGATGTAAGTGAAAGGGCCTCACCTCCATGTGGTCGTCCATTACGTCCAGGAAGCCGTCATCCTCATCGTCGTTAAGAGAGGAAGTAGGGGAGGAACGTCTCAGGAACATGGGGCTGGAGTCCTGAAAGTCCAGCTGCTGGATGGGAGTGGGTGAAGAAAACTGGAGGGAAAAGATGAAGAGTGTTAGCATCTTTCTGGAGGCTGGTCAAAACTTGGTGAACAAAGATGGACGGCTGATTTCTCACGCACCATGAGGGCCGGCGCTGAGCTGGGCCGGCGGGATAACGCATCGGAAGATGAGCGCACACGGCACCGTGACACCGGCTTGGTGGGTTTCTTGAACTCAAAGCCCTCCTGGGAAAAATAAAAAGGAGTGAATCAGTGCTCAAAATCTTTTCAGGCATTTCACAGCACCCGATTGGCTCGATTTTACAGATAATGCCCAAGAAAAAACAACCCCTTTTCCTAAAGGTTTCTAACTATACTAACTCAATGGCAACTAATCGGTTGCTGAGTAACACACAATATTTCTGCAGGTATTGATTATCTGTACCAACCATAAACTTACAGAAACAAAAATAAAAAAAATAAAAATAAAAAAAAACCTTGTCCCATGTTCGGGTTAATCTCCCTTTAAACACCCGCTACTGACATCAATTATTATTCTAATAACTTTGAGTGGCATAATAAACTTCAGGGATTTGCCACATGTTTAGACAAATAATGCAATGCCTTTGCCATGGCAACAAGTCCACTTCATGAGCATTGATGGAACCGTGTCCATACTTTGACACTTTTTTGGGCCAATGTTCTATCAGAACATTGGTTTAAATACAAATAATCTTGTAATGTTTTAAGTTAATTTAATGGTGTAACACGCAAGTGTAACTTCTTTCGTTTCTAACAGAATATTGTTTTAGCAATTTACTTTAGCTCTGTCTTGACAAGAGTCAACAAGAGGAAGCTATACCGGTGAATTAGCAGTGCGCTGCCCCTGGCCATAATCGGACACCCTTATCTCCCCACTGTACTAAGTCACTGGGCACTGCTGGTTTTAACATGCGCCCAAATTAACATCAATGCTGTCAACACATCTGGGACCGTACTTCACACATACACACACAAAAAAAAAGTCATGCTTTAACAACCCTAAATTATGCAGTAGAAGCTGCTTAATTTCCACTTTGAATGTAAAGATATAGCACCACCTGAGCATTGCCCAAGCGCTCTGACAGTTTTCTCTCTTTTCTCTCTAGATTCTTAGAGTTGCATAAATTAATTCCTCTTGCACTTTGGGGGAGATTGCCCAGGAAAGGCACTGTGAGACAGACCCAAAACTGGAACTGTCCCAATATGGCCAATAACTGCTGTGGACTGCCTGGACACCGTTACATTACGTTCTATGGTCCCTACTGTATCTAACCGGTGAACAGTCTATTTAACAACGTAGGTTCTCTCGTAGCTTCTCAGGTCATGTGTTTACGAAAAGACACAATCCGCATCACTGACCTCCGGCATGTTCTCCTTGTTGTCGCGTTGAGAGGTGAGCGAGGCGGTCATTTGGATTTGGGAGGGTTGTTGTCCGAATATTCCATAGCGGTGGGAATCCAGCGTTTCCTGTCCCTTCAGAGATGGACTGAAACCCTGGAGCTGGAGCTGAGGGAGAGAGAAGAGGGATCCCAGTCAGCAGAGGCTCAGCAACTAATCAAGCCATACAGTGGTAGGAAACCATGAACAATGTTTGGAACTCATTTATTAAATATGAAAAACTGCACTTTAAAAGACAAAACCCAAACCCAGCTGAAAATGTTATTGCAAGATCTTTTTACTACAAACTCCAGTTGTGGAATTTTAGTGCTTTATGGTTGATTAACAGCCAAATCAAGACAACGAGAGGCCAAATTACAGCATCTGTCAGCCCTGAACATGAACACCCCCCCCCCCCAAACATTTTTTTAACTAATTAAAATCAACTTACTGGCAAAGAGTTGTTTCTTCGAATTGGCATCCTCCTGTAATTGATAGAAGGGAGAGGACAGAATTGTAGTCAAGACGAGCCAAATCAACAGGCAGCTGTTATTAAGTCAATGACTAGAAATTAACTTACTCGTTGACAACTCTGCTCGACTGTTGAATGGCCTTTTCAAATCTGTAACAGAAAACATGACAAATCATTCAGCTGAAAAGGTTTGAAATATATAAAAAACAGATTCAGACAGACAGTCTGTAGAAGAACTTATCATAGCCCAACTAAGACTTTAAATTGCTTCTTTAAAAAGGCTTACATTTTGTTGCTCAAATCAATTATCGACAAAGGTTTTCAGCCTTAACAAAAACGTCTTCATAATAAAAACAAAAAACCTGCGGAGGAAGGAGGCTGGAAGGCCTTCCTCGGCAGTGGAAGAACACCTTGCCAGCCCTGCTCGTATACTACAAAGACAAAGACTCTGAAGCTCTATTGAGAAAGCGAGAGGAACGGTTGGACTAGAGGAAGTTGAGTGAATGCATTGAGGCAAGAGGTGGTCTTTGCATTGAGTAATGCCCACCTGTATGCTAAATGAGTGGAGAGATCATAGTGATGGGGGTGGGTGGGGAGGCAGGAGAAGGAGCGCAGAGATCAGCTAATCTACCATATGCCTGCTGGAGCAAATACCGCCAACCCATTTTCTGCAAGAGCCCTTTGTTTGTCGTGGAGAGAGCGTGTCCCATTCAATGCAGACCAGGAGAAGGGAGGGCAGTTGTTCTCTGGGGTGCCCTCATTTCAATGGCCCCGACGCAGAAAAACCTCCAGCCCCTCTATTCCTATTGAAATAACAGTGCATAGGAAGAGTGTGCCAAAACCCAGAGGGGGTGAGCTATCAAAACCCACGCGCAGGCCATGTCCTCCCCCAACCTGGAAAACTCCTAGCAACCGAGCAGCTGTAAAGGGGTTGAATGAGGTATTGAGGACCAAATGCTTCTGTAAAGGAAGTCACACATCAGACAGCGGCAGATGTCTACTCTTCAGAGACTCACCCAACTCAGAATTCAGAAAAATGGGCCACCCAAGATTAGCAAACTGAGGATATGCTGACAAACTGGTCAAGATAACAAAGCGGACCTGCATGTTTCAGGCAAACGTAATGCCTGTCTTTTTCACTTAATAACTTAAAGAAAGTTCAGCTCACATGTTCTTTATCAGCTAATCTGCTTAGTAAAAAAAAAAAAAACGAGTTAAGCGGTCATCTTAGAGCCAACGGTAGAAACAATAATCCTACAGATGAGAAACAGCGCTTGGCTAAGCTAAACCCCAAGCGCAGGGTAGAGGTGGGGTGGTGGGTGTTGGGGTAAGCAGAGGGGCACAGCTCACAGGCTGATTGATTAGAACAGACATGACGGGGACAGTGCAACTTACGTGTCCTCCATTTCAACAGCATCCATAGGGCTGGGGGGGTCCATACCGAGGCCTGAAGGAAGAGATTTGTGTCACAGATCAAGATAAGCATCAGGTGGTAAACTGGCACCAACGATAGAATGTGGCTGGGGAATTTTGCATTCTCAGCCAGTTTAACAGCAACGTTAACAGTACATTTGGATTTGATTTTACACTACATAGACAAGTTAAATTTGTAAAAATGATGTCATGTGAGTGTAACTGGGCATAATAGGTGTGCTGGCAACAATTATTTACATTATTGATTAATCTACCAATTCTTCAATCTTCTAAAGCTCAAGGTGACACCATCCTATTGCTTTTTCATACAACAAACACTCTGAAGCACAAATATGTAGTTAACGATCATTTAAGACAAAGAAAAGTTTGGCTTTTTTGCTCAGAAAATTAACATAATAGTTGCAAATAAACTTAGTACAGAAAGTTTATTTGCAACTAGTATGTTAATTCTACAAGCAAAAAAGCCAAACTGTTCTGTCTTATATGGTACTTACTACCACTGACAATAATTACAGGACTGCATCTTAAGGACAGGACTATGAAATGAACGCATTAGGACCCTCAGGCATCAATTATTCCAACAGCATCAATTAGCACAGACAATGGCTTTTTAGGGGGGCTCACCAGCATCAGATGAGACGTCAGACGCGAAGGAGGAAATCTTCTCAAGGGGTGGATGTTTTCTCCTTTTCGGTGTATCAAATTGGCTGTGTGGGGGGGAAAAAAATAAATAAAATAGTGAAAATCAGGGATGTGGACAGTTAAGGAGACATTGCATGCTAAGAAATGGATGGACTAAAAGGAAGGTTGTGTGTTTGCAAAAAAATAAGTTGTAGTTAGAATAACGTTAAACAAGTAGACGAAATATCACATAATAATACCTTCCGAGTCCAAAACTGTTCATGTCCAGAGCCAAATTGGTGACAGGAGACATCACAGTGGCGGGTCCAGGGGAATACAGGTTCCTGCAGTGCATGTCCTTTGTGCTCAGCTCGGGCAGAGTGAGCGAGGAAAGCCCAGGGATAGCCTCGGGCCTGCTTTTCAAAACGGTGTTAACAGGACTGGTGCAGCCAAAAACATTAAGCGAATCCATCTTTAGCTGTTTAATTTGTATAAATCCTGCAGACGTTATTGCTCTGTGATAGATTAAGTTAGAATTTAGGGTCGAAAAGTGACCAATTAGCAAGACGGTCCAAACTTCAAGCTAACCCGGAAGCTAACCAGTCAGCTAGCAACAATTTAAGAAAACATTTCCAAACATACGATCCAAAGTGACGGAGATCCGTGTCAAGTTAAGCTTTGAGTCGGTCCTGCTAATATGCTAAAGCCACATAGTTATTGCTTGTGTCAGAGAGCTGCAACACAGCGTACCCCTCTCTGACAGCCCCTAGTTTCTGAGAAGAGACTGAAGCTGCTCGTATTTATGTTCAAAATACAAGCTCAGGAGCGGCAATCACTCTCTCAGCCAATCATGGCTGTTGTTACATCCAGTTGACCAATCAGAGCGCGGAACGCTGCTGTCCTCTCACCGGATGAGGGAAAAGAAGGAGGATGTGACCTATGGATGTGACACAATGCTTTAAAATTTTCATCTTTTCAGTCATCTTTTGTTCTCGGACTCGCAACTGTGGGCTCTCATTTATTATTTATTTATTTTACTAATAAATATACCTGATTTTAGTAAATTTTTATTTTAGGTTTGTGGAGTAAGATTTACTTAGAGATTTGAAAACAGGACAGTTTCAGAGTTCAAATCTATTACATGACAAAATGGCTGTCTGTATTTTTCGACAAAAAACATGAAATAAGTTTACAAATACAAATACACACTGACATTGGACATAGATATAGAGATAGATAGATAGATAGATAGATAGATAGATAGATAGATAGATAGATCACAGTCTCTCATCTCACATAGTTTCTCATCTTTGCAACATTTTGATAAAGCACGTTGTGACCTGACTGTTTGCAGACATACCTGTAATAGCTAAGCTCAAATGCCACCCACACAGAGTGACTCAGACAAATCAGTATTTCACTGATGTGGAGGGTGAATACTTCCTTTTTGCTGTTTCTCTCCCTTTCTGCCCCACGAGCGCACACATTATTCTCCTTTCTCAAATCAAGTAAAATGTAGGATATGTATTTTAAACTGTGAAAGACGTTATGGACATAAGTAGAGGATCCATCAATTCTTATGGCATGAGTGTGTGGTTTACATTTGCGGGTGCATGTGTGAGTTAGTGTGGCAGTAATCAGGTTTCGAATGGTTTTACTTATATTTTCCTACGCCAAACCTCACTTCCTGTCTTTGATGTGAGCAGAAATTAGAACTGAAGTCCCAGAAACAAGGCAAAAAATAGTCACAAATATGTTTTAAAGAAAGAACCAATAACATTGCACTGCTTCTTCTGATTTCCACTCATTTATAGCATGGGGCAGATGGTTATATAAAGCAGCTTTATACACTGCATGGATTTCAAACTATTTAATTTGAGTGTATTTGTGAAATAGATAATAAATAAATTATTTAATTGATTCTGGTGCCTGCCGGCCTCAACACAGACACACATGTAATGTCTTCTGGATTCACAGCAGGACATTAAGGACTTTCAGGACTCCATTTTGAAAGTTTAAAGCACTAGTTCCTCTGCAAAATGGGGCCAGAACACATGTTTGTAAAGTCAAACAAAACATTGCTGTCCAACAGACCCTGTTCAACCAGACTGCTGAGGCAGTCCAACTGACAAATCCACTTAAAGGCTACCAGTAAAAACCTCTGAGCATTCTGCCTGAGGTTAATGTGATGTTTGTTGTGTTTGTGCTGCTGCAACTTTTCCTCAACTTTCGGTTTGATTCATTTTTAAATTCATCAGCCGGAAGTTAGGCTTCTCATGCACAGTCCTGGTTGCATTTACAATGCTGAATGTGCAATTATGTGCAATTAAGAATCTGATACCTTATCAGGCAGGCGGCACCCATTTTAGCACAACAGTGCTTTAGTATTCCAACGAGAAGGTCTTTCAGTATCATTTTTAGCTAACCTGGCGTTGTAAGCACGGGGGTGTGCTGACCTTTGGCTTGTAGAAGAAGAAGCACTGTTCACTAGAACAGTCTTTGTTCGCATAAAGTATCTGATTTGCATCACGGATGTAAATGGAGTTTAATGAACTTCTCTGCAGAGGTATAAGCACAGGCCTGTGACTCCGGGCTCCCCACCCCACAGCTTAAAATAAGAGGGGGGGGGGACAGAGACACTCACCTCGAATAAAACCTCCCGACACCTTCTGTTACCACCAAACCTGCAATGATTTCCTCCTTACACAAGCTTGCACCAACAGACACAAATAACAAGGGGGCAAGATTCACACATCTGTGGATGTACTAAAGCTACTGAGGCTGCCATCAAACACAAAACAAGTATCCAAGATGATTTACTTGTATTTTGATTACTTTAACTCTCTTTTGATGAATCACATTACTCCAGTTCTTGAATCTCTTTGTCTCTTCCCCACTCTCCGATAGTGCTTTGTATTCATGAGTTGGTTGGCCATCTCCGTCCATAAGTCAGCTGCCTGATTGGTATCACAGATTCATCGTGCAATCTTTTCCTCAGGATAATGTCAGGACGGAGATACCAAAGATGTTTTGCGCTACTTGAAATTTAGTATTTTCTGTAATTCTGTAGTATTAGACCTGCAAGGATTAGTCGATTAATTGATTAGTTGATTGTATTGTTGAATTTGCTGCTTTTCTCTGTTTTATATACTAGTAAACAGAATATATTTGGACTGTTGGTTGGACAGAACAACATTTGATAAACTTTGGACTCTGGGACTTAATAATAAGCATTTTTCACTGGCAGCCCTAACTATTTAACATTACTAATGAAGCTCAGCGCAAATTCTTTCAGGAAGACGTCATTAACCCAATCACTACTCATTCTTAAATCAAATCAGCTGTTCAAGAAGTGACGTTGTCAGTTAAACCAATCAGACTTGGCCACAAGATTCAAGGGCCAATCACAGCCTTAAAACTCTGCTTTAAATCTGTTCTCTCCTTGTGCTGTCAGCTGTCGTTTCAGGCAAAGCGCTTGACCCTCCTCCTCCCCTGCCGCCTCCGGTCGTTGTGTTTCTCCCGGCTGAACGCTCCGTTGCCTCTTCGGTCCGGTCTCTGGTCTCTTTGCGGCCGCCACCAGTGTCTGGGCTCCATCGGGGGGTTATGTTCCTATTCCCTACCCCTTTAAGAAGATTATTAATTCGATGGAGTCCAATCTCCAAAAGACTTTGTACATTCAATATCATACAGTTGTACAATAAATATCTTTGCATATCTGCAAACGAAGTCTCTCCTGATTGAAATGACACTAAGTTTAGTATTGTTTTATCTGCTGACTGATTTTGTCTGAAACACTTTATATTGCTGTCTTGACCCTTGTAAAAAAGGGTTCAAGAATCTTTTTCTTTTTTTGAAGAGCAAAACCTTTTTTTCCTTTACAATAAGGGAGAGCAATTGTTTTACTAACCAGCTCCAAACAACCCGCACACAATAGTAATGAATATAACCTTTAAAACTTTTGTACATGCTGCTAAAAAAAGTGATCCGTGGATAAAGTTCATTACTGCAGTGTACCGTGTTACTGATGGACCCAATCATATCTCTATTTATCTGGCAGTGTGATTCAGTCAAACACACAGTGTGTGGCTATCTGCAGGATAGGTCGTTGTGTTGGATTGTGGTAACATGTAATTGGGACACTCATAATGGATTCTTCTCCCCCCAATGGCCTCAATACTCAACAACCTGAGCTGGTTTCAAACCCTCCATTTACAGCTTTGAGTGGAGGGTGTAGCTACTAGGGAGGGAGGGTTTTACACACACACACACACACACACACACACACACACACACACACACACACACACACACACACACACACACACACACACTAGCTGCCAGTAGTTTTGTACTTGTGAAGCAACATTCTCAACAGGACCTTTCTTTTACTGCAGAAGCTGCTCATGTTTTGTGAAAACTGAACACTGCATTTGTAGTTTTTGTTTTGCAGTATTCAGCGTCTCGCTCCAGTTTTATCTTGTTTTCAAAACAGAAAAGAAGCTGAAGCTGCCTTCAACTCTCAGCTGAAACCAAAACATATAATATAAGTGATTATTTTAAGATAGAGGCCTACTATATACATCCAGTAAAGAAAATAGTAGCTAAGTAAATACATTGAGAGAAAAGGATTTCATTTCAAGTTTTCCAGATGGAGTTCCTACAGATCTTGTTGTGTAGGAGGATGTAATACAATCTTTTCCTTACCGACAGTAAAAGCAACATCACTGTGAAAAAACTCTGTTACAAGGAAAAGTCCTGCATTCAAATGACATAAATGTGAAGAAGTATCAACAGCTAAATGTAATTAAATGATCAAAAGTAAATACTCATTATGCAGCACAATGATTAGCGTTATATTACTATATTTTATATATATATATATATATATATATATATATATATATATATATATATATATTGATTATTATTAGTAGTGAATTAACATGAAAGCAGCATTACAAGTTGCAGCTGGTTGGGAGGGAGCCAATTCAATGAGTTTAATCTCTGAATGGGTTATACTTTATAAACTCATACATTTTGGATGTTAAAGCCTAATCAGCAAAGTTATTAGGAACTAAATACCTCTCAGACACACAAGTACCTGAATGTACTAACAGAAAGTACAGTAATTGAGTAAGGTTGCATTTACACCAAATTAGGCGTTGTGGCGATTAGTGCAGGGTTGTGCGGTGGCGTGGGGGTGTCACTTAAATGGCCCATTTGTGTCTCCATTGTGTTCCTCACTCCATTGTGTGCTGTCTGACTGCCGGCACGTTACGTGATTCGCCAGCGCAGTGTGACGTTGGGTTGCGCTTCCCTAAAAGTAGAATATGTTTAAACTTTTCACCGCTTTTTAGGCTTTCCTTGCAGTATCCATCAATGCACTTCCTACATACAAATGAATAGGAAGACTGCTGTTTTCGCCACAATGCCTGATTTGGTGTGAATGCAGCCTAAAAGTAGATTCTACCACTGGGTTAGTGGACATTTGAGAGACATCTTCAAACTCAGTGCAGCGTACTGATGGAAGAATACTTACTCGTGCGTTTGCATTTGTCTTATCTGGAAACTGTTGCAACAGCATTAACATTGACACTAGTTCAAACAGGCCATTAACACAGACTCATTGGCAGCAGAGCACCCAGACTGTCCCACTGACTGAGGAGACCTTCACAGACTAATGACACCACATTCAGTCTAATTAACATGACAGGCTTTGTAGCAAGAAGAAATGTTACCCAACTCCCACAGCGGTGTGTAATCATGTTTTCTCTCACAGCTATTTATGACCTACATTCTACCACAACTTACTGTGAACATTATATCCAAGACCAATAGTGGCTGACTGACTCAAAAATCCACTGTCAGTTTCATAATTTCAGTATCAAAATCTGTCATCCTTGCCAAAAAGTTGTCAAATTCTGTCTCTATTTTCCCACTGTAGTTCCACCCCTGTGAGCTCTGTTTGTCGCTAGATACAAGCACAAAGAAACCCTCTAATGTTCCACACAACAATCAAAGTTTGGCCCATAACAGTAGGATTAACTTTAGCCCTCGTCCCTTCTCCTGATGATTAAGTGAGTGAGTACATAAATACTAATCTATAAAGCACCTTTCAACCCCCAGATAAATGCTTCATGATAAAGAGGACCAGCAATAATATCAAATATGCACAACATAAAAGAGTCAAAACTAAGACTTTTCAATAGATAGTTATGTTACTTGCAGTGTTTAGAATAACTTGCACTGTTTAGTTTGGACTATCAGATTACAAATGTTGATGATTTCACTTCAACCTCCCGTTGAAACTATAACTTGTTTGTTTACATTTCTGTTGCCAAAAAAAATGATTCAAAGTGGTAATTAGTCAAATTTAGAAGTGCTGCTAGGCTTTTTTTTATTATTTTTTACTTTTGATGGAGCCAAGCTAGCTGTTCCCCTCTGCTTCTGGTCTTTATGCTAAGCTAAGTAAATTGCCTGCTGAGCCTGACAGAGAGTGGTATCAACCTTCTCATCAAACCCTCAGCAAAAAGGAGAATGAGTGTATTTCCCAAATGCTATGTATTCCTGCTGTAACTACAGTGAAAACAAATACTCTCCCAGTGTTTTCCTTGCCTTATCACAGAATGTCTATTTTCCCGCTGGCAGTCTTTTCTGATAAGAGGTTTTTCAAGATAAGCATGCGCAAACGATGCCGATGCAGATATGTTGCCAAAACATTGTGTTTCCTGGAAGGCCACCACTGCAAAGCTGACAGCACCTAATGTTGTATTATCGGTTACCTTTTATAAAGTCTTCTGATTTATCCTAGTTATGGTCAAACATCTGAGTTCCAGTTTTTGTGGTGGTTACGGCTCAAGATTTAGACTGAAACTAAATAAATTGACATTGGATGGGAAATTATACTGAACAGACCTTTTTCTTTTAAGGACATTTAACTTGATGATCAGTTGGAAATATTGCATTTTTTAAATGGAAGCAAGGTTTGCTTTGCACAAAAACTTACTCTTATACTCATCTTACTCTACTTTTGAAATTCTGAAACACATAAAGTGTGATCAGCTTCTCTCCAAATGATGCAGCCTGCTGTGGTGAAGCTGCATTAGGTTTAATAACTACTAACTTGGTGACTTTTTCTTCCTCTATATCTCCACACAAGGGAAAGTGGGGCATGTATGCGTGGAGACGGTCAGTCAGCCACTGCTTCCCCCCACCACTTCCCTGGTGTTCATCCATACCATTGTTCCCTCTTATTGTCCGCACTAGTGTCAATGCAGACTCTCCCCTGGTCAGGGGTCAGCCCTCCACTGGTCAAACCCCACCCCCCCACCCCCGCCCGGGCCCCACGCACCTCCAGGCCCAGGTCGAGGAAGAAGGAGTAAACATCTGCTGGTGGAGGAGGCCCTGCAGCCGACAGATGGACAGCAACACAGAATAGGGGGCTCCAGGCTCCGGCCAGGAATTCTGGAGGGAAAAGCAGACAAAAGATGAGGAGGGCACGAAGACGGGAGGCTGTGAAGGATGTATATGGAGGTTAAAGAAAGGAAAGGGGAGGAGGAAGTTTATAGACTGCTGTGACACGTCCTAACAAGGCTTGGAGTATATTTTCATATCATATGGTGATGAATGAGAAGCATCAACGAGTGCCAAGCCAGTTTTGTACCAGCCAAGATGTGTCCATAGCACCAAGTATTGAAAACTGTCAAGTACCAAAAGCTTACTTACTTATTCCTAAATCAAATACTATCTGAATGAATCATAATTCATAATTTTGCCAATTTAAGCCTATTATATTTAGTGTACTTAAGCAGTGTTTAAGTGGTACTTTGGACTCAATTAATCAAAGAACTAATCATTGGATTAATTGATATTGAAAATAATCATTAGTTGCAGTTGTTAATGAAGGTGTCACCATTTCAAAGAAGTGAACATCTCATCTCTCTTCAAATGTACATGTGTAGAAGTGTAGAAGAATCTCCGCCCTGCCCGCTCTGCTGTACATTTACAGATGTGCATTTGAGCTGAGCAGCTTGTTAAATGTCCGTCTGTTGATCCCTGCTGCAGCAAACTGAAAAAAAACCAGACTCGCTGTGAGAATTTGTGTGTGAATACACTTGACTGTTTAGAGCCTTTAATTAGCTGATCTTAATCTATGCAGCGTTTGTGTGTGTGTGTGTGTGTGTGTGTGTGTCGGGGGCTCAAACTGAAGGATGATGTAAGATCATCAGCCAGAGTTACAGTTTCATGGTTTAAGGATACAGATGGGCTATACATCTGTGTATATTGTGTTTTTTTTTTTTACATTAAAACAATACAGCACTGGTAAAACTTTATTTTTCACATCCCTATTTTATAAGCAGCGTATAAACATTGATAACTTGTTTATAACACATTATAATGCATTTGTAAGTGAATATACAACCAAATATAAGGACATTTTCATAACTCCGCCTGTGAAGTATGATGAATGAATGATTGATACCACATTATGACAATAAATGAAGAAAGTGTGTGTTGTAAAATAATCAGAGGCAGGTTTAAAACTGTTCACAATTCATCATATGTTTTATTACTGAGCTTGAAAATAGTTCTGAATTTGTAACTCAAGGTCCACTTACTGTATAAGGTTTTCTTCCAGAGCTTTCAGCAGCATCTCATGGCAGTTGTAGTTTGCTTTGTTTTCCTGGAAAGAAAAGAAAAAGAAACAAATATATAAATATATAAATACATAGATACTTTATCAATGAATGTAATAAAAAAACAATTTGACCATATACCTGCTTATAACTACATATCTAACCATATTCAGCTGCATTTTGTCTATTTTAAATTTCTTTGTACTGTTCATACTGTCAATAACATAATAGGATCATACGATACTACTCATTAGGTTTTGTTCATACATGTCGAAACTACTTTACATTTTGTTGATTTTATCTCAGTTACATCCCTTCTTTTTATCACTACCCCATTATCTTTTGTTCATTCTGTACATTAGTTTAGCATCATTATATCTGTATCTTAATGCACGTTTGCTACTCCTTCTGGTATTTTGTTGTTCTGGCACTTAGTAAGTAAAATCTAATCTACTCTTATGTCATTTTTAGGGAGTAAAGTGAAAAAAGTTTTGGGTAAAGAAAGTTATTCTATTTCTTTCACTTTAATGTACAAACACCGTGGTGAAACAGTTTTTTGGTCATATAACGAAAAGAAGGTCCAGTTTATTTTCCTTTAACTATTTATAACTAATCATCAAAGGGTTCCCGATTAGACTAACATTTGAATTAAAATAAACCATAATTAAAGCCTAAAGTTATCTAACCAAGTGGGCATTTAAGACATTACTATTTAGTTACATTATGTTTGCAGTTTAATGTCTGATACACTGACTCTGAATAGTTCCCTCTCTATTATACCTGCATGCTTTTCTTATGAAATGATTTCTGTGTCTCCGTCTTGCTGATGAACTAATAGAAAAATCCTGTCGAGGAGTATATGCCCTCGTGGCAGTGAGACTCCACCTTTGTCTGACTGCTAATAAGAGTGATGGGCACATGTGTGTGTGTGTGTGTGTGTGTGTGTGTGTGTGTGTGTGTGTGTGTGTGTGTGTGTGTGTGTGTGTGTGTGTGTGTGTGTTACATACATCTTGAATATTGCATGGAAAGCAGTTGGCAGCAGTTGGGCTGCCCATCTGTCAAACGCTGAGCTGGAGCCCTCATTTAAAAAAGGATCAGGCAGAGAATTATTAATCTTGGATGAGGTCAGGGATTAAAAGTTAATAAGTTCAACAAGTATCAAAGGTAATGCTATTAAATGTTCATGAACTCAACAATTAGCAGCCATTGACTATATGCTGTATAATGTCCCAACTGATTGATTCTTTATTAATGCTGGATTAATTGGGTGGGATGTCATTCTTTCCTGCAGGGGTTAAACGTCCTGTTCAGAGGACATTCAGCTATCATTTTATAGCCATGTAGTCCCACAAGACATTTACTAAGTTAGTTACCACTCAAATATGACCTTTTAATTATATTACACAGCAGTTGAAAAACTGCAACAACTCATTGTCTTTAAGCATCTTTAGATGAGATCAATAACTTTGATGAAAAGTACTTAAATGGCAAAAGTTTTGTGTCTTTTTCTATTTATTTTTTTATCTCAGAGGTTGTAACTCTTTGAGTATGTCGCCATTAAACATAAACGTTTTGTGTTGTTCTCTATGTTCTGGTATGCATGTGTGCTCTACAAAATAAATGTAGTCAAAATTAAAATCATCCTTAAACACTTATGTCCTAAAGGAACATACCAATGAAAAAAGTAACATTTTGCACATTAACTTCATATTATTTTTATACTTAAAACAGTCAGTAATTAAAGTAAAATTAATGTTTTTTCCCCCCTAAAATGAATTCACAAATTCTTGAAATATGTAGGTAACAAAACCCAGTAGGCATAACAACTATTTGGAATAAGAAGGGCTCTGAATCATCAATAGACTGGGCTCGAGTTTGGAGGAATGCTTCCCTCTCTTCACAAAACTGAAATCACAAATGAATAAATCTCAACTTCATTGGGACGGGTAAGGGGGTGAAAAAGACAAGAAAAAAACAAAGATGACGTGCAACATTATGACTTTGTATAATAGCTTTTATTTTTAGTTGCTGGTGTTTTTGTTTTGCTTATCATGCTCATTTTTGTTTTGTTTGTTAGTGTTATCCTTTGTAGGCTATATGCCGAGCATATAGTATATTTATATAGCAAGTGCTGTGTATATAATCAGGCAAAGTTCACTCTAAGGGACATTTTTTGACTGAATACAAGCCACACACGTAATACAGTGGGTGATAGCAGCTACAAGAGAGTCTTGGATAAAGAGTTAATTTATAGCATGCTGCTCCCTGCTGGTGATTTGTGGGACTGCAGGTTGGGTACGATTTAAAATACAACTACAACAAATGGGGATGTCTTTTTTGCGCTCGATGGTGTTTTTTGCCCCCAACTGCTCCTTCCAGGCAGCGCTGTGACCGCTGCCTCCAAGGCACCTAATCCTAACCTTAACCCTAACCATAATCATAATCATAATCATAATCATAACCATTGCCTAATTGACTTCAAGGCAGCGCTGCGACCGTTGACTTCAAGGCACCTAACCCTAACCTTAACCCTAACCCTAACCTATACCATAACCAGTGCCTAATCTTAGTGCCTTCCAGGCAGCGCTGCCTGGAAGGAGCCGTTTGGGGCAAAAAACACAGATAAACCTTTTGCGCTAAAGGAGTCTTGAAGAATCCAGATATTTAGAGATGATTGAATAAATAACAAGAGGCCCATAGGTCAATTAAATGAGCGCATTATTTAACTAAACAAAAACAACAATTTGCACAATATAATAAATAAATAAAATATAACAAACATCCTTTTTAAGCAGGAATCTAACTGTCCTTGAACAGAATAGGGTTACATAAATGTAATAATTCTAATACAGCAAGGCGACAAAGCAATATAGATATACACACAGCAACATACGGTATCAAACATGTAAGTGTGGAAATACAAAATTATAAATAGAATATCCTTATAATTAAGAGGATTGGGTAGCTGTCCATGAGCGTAGGAGCAGGAAAAAATATGTTGAAATATTTGGTTTCATGGACTCTCTATGGGCTTTTCCCTTGATTGTATGCCTCCACTTCCCCCCGATTGCCTGCGAGCTTCTCCTGTACTATACGGTAATTTCTCTACTGTGCCACAGAAAGTTGCGTAGTTATGACACAATCTTTAGACAATTTTTACAAAAACAGCTGCTACGGGGCCATAACGTGAGATACAAGGTAATGGAGCCGAGTTATTTGCTGTCAAAGTGACGTCAAAATGAATGGCAGTCAATGGAATGCTAACGGCAGGTAATGGCTTGTTTGCCTCAGAATCTCCCCATAGGAGTTACGCTTTCCGTATGCTCGCTTACCCCCTTGTTCACAAACTACTCCAAACAGCTCTATTGTAGTCCAGCCTTTACTACCGGGACAAATGTGTGTCACTTTGTAACACACGTCATAATGCTCGCCTATAGGCTAGCTGCTAGCGTGGCACGCCCTCATACTCTGCTTCTGACTGGCTAGCAGTGCTTACCTAGCTACTGCGCATGTGCGACTCTCAACAAAGATGGAACAGAAGTGTGATGCCTCACTCTGTAGCTAAAACAGAGAGATCAACACACTTAAGTGACAAAACTAGCTAAGTGTTGTATGCCAAGGGAGATGGCATGGCCAGAAATACTGCCATATGAATCACAAATAGTGATATTGTTATGTCAAACCTGCAGCAACAGGGTGAAAACAGGAGCTGCAGCAATGTGCAGTACATCAAAAATATATATTTTTTTTATTAAACCATGTAAACCTATTCTGATATAACCTCTAAATACAATTATGAACCTGAAAATGAGCATATGAGCACTTTAATGTTGTTGTGTATAATGAACACATGGGGGCAGTGTTAATACTGTTCTGACACCTCTTATCTCTTTAATACATGACAAGGAATTTATATACTGTACATACAAGTAAACATATATCACATTGATTCAGTGTTATTGGAATGTGTTGTGTGTATTGCCAAGAACAATATAACTACTTCCGAATAAACACGGTAAGATAAAGTCAGATTAATCCAACTATTGCCACATAAAAGAATGTTAAAAGTGAAAGTGATGAGATATTGGAAATTTTGACAGCAGACATTCTTATTTGGCATAGCAGAGAAAAGCACAGGTCTAACTAATAATATTAATGATGGTTCCATTCCTTCCAGCAATTAACAATGCTGCGACACCTGTGTTTGAGTGTCTGCGAGAGGGGGTTGTAGCCGATTCTGTGGTCTGTCCTGGGACCAGTGGTCTCTGGCACGGACCAGTGGTCACAACCACTAGGGGCGCTAGAGACACTGGTCGCGACCAGCTCCTCAGTGGTCTTCCCTGTTGTCCCTGTTGTCTGTGAAGCGGCTTTATTATTTTCTCCCCTTTCTTGTCGTTTTGGCAGCACTGTTAGCTGGATAAATGCAGAGATCACAATCTTTTGTCTATAAAATTCACTATATCAGATATATTATGATTATTATTGTTATTATTAATAATGGATCCGTGTGGTCAGGACCAGCTGGTCTCTGGCACGGACCAGCTGGTCTCTGGCACGGACCAGTGGTCACAACCACTAGGTGCGCTAGAGACACTGGTCGCGACCAGTGGCACAGCGGTCATGCAGCTTCTTACTGGCACAAAGGACCCTAAAATGACTGGTCCTGACCACCTCCTCTGTGATCTGTTCTGTTGTTTGGACCAGTTGAGTGATCTGTGGAGTGTTTATTTTTAATACAACTTTTCACGTTTCTCAAAGTGTGAGCAGAGTCACTTAATGTGAGAAGCCATAATCGTCTATCCAATGCTATTGATCACTATTATTAATAGAAATCATAATAACAATGATTAAATTATTATTATTAATCGTAGTTGTATGAGTAGTACTATCGACTATGCAGGTCCGTGTCTTCCTGACTGGTTTAAATTTTACCAATGTGTTGCATTTTAAAAGCTTGTCACATTACCCTTTGTATCAAATCTTGATCTAGAAACTAAAGTCAAATACATGTAGTGGAGGAAAAAATGTAGAGTTGACTGACAAAGCAACATCAAATGAAATACAAAAATGTAAAAGTTCAATTAAAAATTCAACTTAAGTAGCCTACAGTACAGTTATAAAAGTAACAGTCGAATCATCTTGACTGATCCAGCACCTGATCACCTGATCGTTCAAAGGATTTCCTCTGGATAAAATCTGGAAAACCCTAAAATCTCGCCAGGATGTCAATTGTGGCCTGCATAATAGAAAACATTTAAGTTCATGACAACATAGGAAAAACAAAAACAAGGAAGAGGACAGATTATAAACATAAAATAATGGGTTGGAATTATATATATATACATACATACATACATACATACATACATACATACATACATACATACATACATACATACATACATACATACATACATACATACATACATACATACATACATAAAGAGATGCTATTATTACTATTACATTTATTTCTTCTTCTTCTTCTTCTTATTATTATTATTATACATTTGGGGCTTATATTCAATGACATTTCAGTTAGGCTATAGTCAAAGACACACAAGATGGCTCAAATCTAAAAAGAGTCTGATCACGTAAACTGTACGTAATCTCGACGAATAACAATGAAAACAATAAAAGTCAAAGATTACTTACACAGATTGTTGGAATGGGCCTGGGAATCCAAGGAAATATATCCTAGACCATATTTTCCGCTCTTTGTGGTTTTAGAATGAGCATACGGCGTAATAATCATCTTTTTATGGCTGCTAAAATTGACAATACTTTCAAACAGCAGGACAGTATGGGCCTTTCTACATGTAGAGATTTTTTCCTAAATAACATCTTTCTCAGTTTCACTGATTTGGTCAATAAATTCAACATCACTAAGTTTTTTCAGATATCTTCAGGTTCGTCATTTCATTCGAACACACGTCTCATAATTTTCTCAATTGCCTGAGCACTCTGACCTGGAGGATATACTGCAGACCCCTCTAACCTTAAGAGGCCAAATCTCTAACATATAATTCAATTATGTTCAGTTAAGTTCAGTCACTTTATAATCCCAAATGGGAAACATGATATGAAGTCAGAAGTGAAAGACAAAAAGAAACACATTCAAGCCACATACAAATAGAGGCAACAATACAAGACATGAGTACAAACAAGATTTCCTGTATGTAATACACACAACACAATTTATCACCACTGGAACAATCTCTAAAAACAAAACAAGTACTACATTACATTTGCAAATTAAGCTGAGTCATTGCACATGGGACAAAGGAGTTTTTACCCATATTGGTCTTAAACAGAGGTACTCTAAATCTGCGACCTGATGGGAGTATTACAAACTCAGAGTGAAGGGGGTGGTTTGTGCAGTCTAATATAGACCGGGCCTTGCGAAGAACTTGCTGGTCAAAGATAACCATCAAGGGGGACTGTGAAAAACCAGCCACCTTTACAATATGGCTGAGGTGGTTTTTGTCCCTGATATTAAGGTTACCGTACCAAGCAATCATGGAAAACATAAGAACTGATTCAATAAAAGATTTATAAAATAAGGACATCATTTTCCTATCTACATTAAGTGTTTAACTTCCTAAGGAAGTACAAACATTGCTGTCCCTTCTTACAGACTGCATCACAATTCACATCAAACTTCAGGTTTTTATGAATGACGGTTCCCAGATACTTGTACTGTTCAACAAACTCAATTTCAGTTCCTTTAATGAAAGTCTTAGATGGTGGGAGGAATACTTTCCTAAAATCAATGACCATATCCTTGGTTTTTGTGGAGTTTAATTGGAGAAAGGCCTCATCACACCATTGGACAAACTCATCCACAACTGGCCCATGCTCAGATTCATCTTTACGGAGCAGGCTAATGATGACCGTATCATCAGCAAACTTCAGAATGTGCCTGTTCTCATGCTGGCTTCTACACTCATTGGTGTAAAGAATGTACAGCAATGGGGACAGGACACAGCCCTGAGGAGAGCCAGTGGAAGAGGAGCGCTGTTCTGACAGAAAGCCATTAACCCTAACCCTCTGAGCTCTACGTGTTAAAAAATCTACAATCCAGCCGACAAAATTTACATCAAAATTCTAATAGGTACGCAGTTTCCAAGCTAAAATATGTGATTGAATAATATTAAAAGCTGATGAAAAATCCATAAATAAAAGTCTGGCATGAGTGCCAGGACCTTCCAGGTGCTTATACAGAGTGATTGAGGCATTTTCTACCCCCATCCCTGCCCTATATGTAAACTGCATGGGGTCTAAAGCCTCCTCCACCAAAGTTATCAGTTCCCTTTTGACCAGCCTTTCAAATGACTTCATGACCAGTGAAGTCAATGCTGAGGTCTCAGGTCATTTAGCACCTTAGGGGGTTCTGCTTTTAGCCACCGGAACAACAATGGACTCCTTCCATAACTTTGAGACCATTCGCTGCTCCAGAGATATCCTAAATATATTACAGAACACCTCACAAAGCTGTTCTGAACAGTGCTTTAGCAATCTTCCTGTAATAGAATCAGGCCCCATGCTCTTATTTGTCTTAACTCTCTGAAACTCTGCCTTAACATCATGGGCGTCAAACATCTGGCTCGGCTTTGTGGAAGAGGAAGACTCTTTGCATACTTCTCTAAGTTGCTCTGTGAAGTCATTAGTCTCAAATCTCACTTTACAGTATATCCATGGATCCTATCAAAGCAAAATGGGAAGAAGAGTTAGGGACAAATATATCAGATTCTATATGGGACAGAGCTCTAAGCTGGGTGAATGCGACCTCTTCTTGTGAGTTTGAATTTGATTCAGTTTAAAGTTCTTCACCGTATGCACTACAGTAAGGTTAAACTGGCCAAAATATACTCTGACATGGATGACATCTGTAAAAGATGTAAAATGGACAGAGCAGATTTACTTCACATGTTTTGGTCATGTTCCAGGTTGAGAGAGTTCTGGGCTTCAATATTTAAGGTCTTAAATGAAGCCTTTGATTTAGATCTACAACCTAGCCCTACAATGGCCGTGTTTGGGGTAAAAGGGGGTGATATTGTAATGTCCAATCGGAAGGAAAGTGTTGTTGCTTTTGTCACCTTAATAACATCTACACCACCAAAAGCCTCCACATGGCTTTCTGATATTATGATGTTTCTAAAAATAGAAAAAATCAAATACTTTCTTAGAGGATTAACCAGAACATTTTACAAAAACTGGGACACTTTGAAAGACTTACTACACGTCCCTCTTAATAACTGCTAAGATTTGTAAAGCACACTGATTACACTATTTGCTATCATGAGTAATAGAAGAAAGGTGTTTTTTTATTTTTTTATTTAGCTGTCCTTTCCTCAGCACAAGGGTTTGTTGTGGGTGGGATGGGGTTAATTGAAAGAGGTCTTGTTATAATTGACATTGTAATGTTGCACTGCATATTGTATCTTCTCTAAAGCAATAAAAATACTTGTAAAAAAAAAAGAAAAAAAGAATGAGCATACGGCATATGATAAATATGATCACACCTGGCATCAAAATTGGAAATGGCTTCTTATTGGCCAGGAACTGAATCACCATCTGTTTACTTCATTTCATTAGTAATAACAATAATAATCATAATATATCTGATATAGTGAATTTTATAGAAAAAAGATTATGATCTCTGACATTTATTCAGCTAACAGTGCTGCCAAAACGAGAGGAAAGGGGAGAAAATACTAAAGCCGCTTCACAGACCACAGGGACCACAGGGAAGACCACTGAGGAGCTGGTCGCGACCAGTGTCTCTAGCGCCCCTAGTGGCAGTAACCACTGGTCCGTGCCAGAGACCATGGTCCTGGGACAGACCACAGAATCGGCTACAACCCCTGCTGGAGACTGCAGTGAAAAAGGTCTATTCAGTTCTTTTTTTTTCACATTAACTCCAGAAATACTGCTGATATCTCAGCCTTTAGTCCAAAATATTGTGTAATTTGTTTATATATATGGTAATATATGTGTGTATATTGTTTCTTTTTCCTCATTTTGTGCTTATTCTAGGGTTTCCTCACTTGAACTGCACGTACCTCTCTCGTCCACCAGATGTCACCAGATGTTGAGCAGAGGTCTACCTGTCAGCTTGTGTGTGTGGTCTTGTTTGAAGTGTTTAGTCAGCTCTTGTAAAAACACTAAATTAGCCACAGTGTCCCTCACTCTTTGCATAAGTTAAAAGACAGGGAAGTGAGGTGTAATGTGCCATCAGGTGGGCTGTCTGCACTAATTATCGCTCCCAACACTCAGTCCATCACGGCCCACATTGTGAGCATATCTGTCTTTGTTTGGCGTTTCTCTATGGAGACCGCTGCTTTGATCTGCTGTTCAGCTCAAAGTTACATGGACAGACACAATAGACCACAACCTAAGGTGCGATGACAGTAAAACTACATCACTACAGAGAGGAGTTAACGCTAAAATACAGGCCTGTCTTTCTGGAGTCCATGTCCAAGTTGGGGTTTTCTGATGCATTTACAGGGTTGCTTACATGTTAATGTTTAAAGGAAAAGTGTGGTGGTATTTTATATTTCTCTTATTATTGACAAATCCAACGAAAAGACCAAAACCACTGACTGTATTGTCAGTGTATTGCACTGGGTGACATGTTCCTTCATTAACATAAACACACACACACACACACACACACACACACACACACACACACACACACACACACACACACACACACACACACACACACACTGTAGTTTATTTTGACTCAATCCAACCAAATGTGGATTAATCGCTGCCGAAAATAGTCTCCAACAAATGCACTATTTACACCTGTTTGAGTAATGTTTGCTACACTGCCCAGCTGTTTAAGGACATTATTTAACCTTTTTTTTATAAATAAAATTGTTGATTTTGTTCTTTCACGGCATTTTTGACAAAAATAAAAAAAGGAAAAAGTAGATTATCTATCTAACTTTTCTACATAGATGCAAATTATTTGTTTTACTTTATTACTCTATGGGCCTTTGAAGGACACTTTTATTATCATCACACAAAGCATGGTGCTGATAGGGGTTTGTCTAATTCCTAAACTTAGGTTATATGTCACTACCAAACACACCAGACAATGAATGAACTCAGACACTCTCTTGGAACATGTTGCAACAAGAAAAGTGTCTCCAGGCCTCTGTTGTCAGTTCCAGGTAAGCCTTTAAATGATGCACATACTGGGACATAAAGAACTGATCCGTGCATGTGGGTCGCAGAGGAATGATATTAGCCTACAGCCTAAAGTTGTGTTCTCCAGGAGTACATTATTACACATATGCCCCTTTTTAATTATACATGCTACAACATAGAAACAGATATACTTATTCTATATACTGCAAGTGTGAGATTCCAGATTCAGCTCCACTGCATGTCTGAGTATGATTCCAACACCTGCAGCTGAGAGCCCTGCTGGTGTCTTTGAGGTGAAATCACAGTCACATCAACATTTACATACAGTATATAATACCATCGGCAATTACAAGCACTTCAAATATGACTATATATTGTGTAAATATTATTAAAGTAATTGTGTGCACATCCCACCTTCTGGCAGGTGCAGGACAAATTAAATACTTAAAATGAAAAAAATGTAATGTCCGCACCACTGCTTAAACTCCCATATTTAATATAAATGCAACGTTTCTTCTGGCCTGAAGAAGACCCAGTAGGTTCGAAACGTTGCATTTATATTAAATATGGGAGTTTAAGCAGTGGTGCGGACATTACATTTTTTTTATTTTATATATTGTGTAACACATATTCTCATTTATTATTATTTTCATTTGTTACAATGCATTTTTTTAAATAATTCCATGGTTTTTATTAGCCTAAGAAGTAAACGATTTTTGCAACCTGTAACAGAGTATTGAATTCTTTATCTGGAAAATCAAAACATATGGACTACATTTGGAGACAGGTGGTTTTCTTTTGACAATGACGCCATGTGAAGATAAATTCATTTGAAATGAATAAAGGATTTTGATATTTATATTTTGTATCTGTACAATTATTTTTGCTATAGATCTGCTGCACAATGCTAATAGAGAGATTTTAATAATTAACAAATATACTATAATTGCTTTATGTTACTGTGGATGTCGTATATTTCCATGTTAATTTAAGATATTTACAGCCCTCCCTCTTACATATTTTTCAGTATTATTGGTCCACGTGTGCCTGAGCAATGCTCAGACAAGCCTTAACTAATAAAAAACAAATTGTGTTTTTATGTTGGTTGGAAAAACAGAAGTTAAAGTGGGTGGGGGTCCAACCGCAGTGCTACAAGTGTTCAACAGTTGCTAAGGCAGGTCTGCACATTCACTAAATACAAGTAAACTTTACAGTAACTCTGTGATTTTAAGACAGATTTTTGACAATTCGTTTGGCAAATATTACAGAGAAATAGAGCTGCAACGATTAGTCTATTAGTCTATGTTTCTAGATCCTCAAATGTAAGATTTGCTGCTCTCTTTGGTCTTACATTGAATAGCTTTGGTTTTGGACTGTTGGTCAGACAAAACAAGCTATCTGAAAACTCCATCCTGGATTGTGGAAATATTCATTTTTCTTAGCCCAGTATCCTTTTATAAACCAAACGATGAATCGATGAATCAAGAAAATAATCCCTAGTTACAGCCATACAGAAAGTGAGCCACATTCATCCAAAAGAAACTACATTCTTTATTTCTGACTGAAAACATCCATTAAATCCCCATTCCAGGCCCGACTGAGTCAGGTTGAATATGCAGGTCAGTCATCATTTTCCTATAAAAGGCCTGAGGAGGTGTGTGTGTGGGGGGTCGAGGAAGTGTGGCAGTAATATAAGCAAACAGAGAATGTGAGGAGAGGAAATGGCCTGTCCTAATAACCACAGCCCAGGAGCAGCAGTGCATTCAGCTCGCAGCGCCGGGGTGCTCGGCCGCTCTCTGTCTCTTTTCAATGCAGCAGAGTCCTGCAAGCAGTGCTTTATGGACAAGCCCTGACACCCACAGGAAGTGTAAACAGAGGTCAAGTGTTAAAGTCCAACCCGCTAATTCTCACCTCCATTAAAGAGAGTGTGTGTGTGTGTGTGGGGGGTCTCCACAGAGCCCTCAAAGCACCTGGGAAGGGGCCCCTTTAAAACACTGCAGTGATTGGTTTCATAAAGTAGCTTTACAAATCAGCAAACATGTGAAATGTCTACAGGACATTTACATTTTATGCATTTATCAAGAAACCTGTTGCCATGGTACCATAAAAGGACTAAACATTTCCTTTTAAAATGATAGAAATAGTTGACTTCTGGCGAACATTGTTGAATATCTTGATATTTTATGATCCTATAATTTATAATGTGTTTTCATTGTGAATATGTTTTATGTCTGAAACTCTGTTAATTGTGCTGCTGCCTGTCTTGGCCAGGACACTCTTGTAAAAGAGATTCTTCATCTCAGTGAGTATATTCCTGGTTAAATAAAGGTTACAAAAATAAATTATAATAACTACCATGTGAGAAAGTATACACTTTTTACAAAATAATTAGTAAAATCCCTCTGGCATCGCCAGCTGGCCGTTAACTTTTTCTGGTGATATAGTCACAGTTTTGGGTATGACAGCGGGCATGTTTCAGGTAAAAATGCATGATGAACATCTGCAAAAGCTTTAGAATCACACCAGTACTTCTGTGACCTAAAAATGTGAATGTGTGCCCATAAAAGGAAAAAAGAAATAAAAGATGATGTTGTAAATTAAACTTCCAATAACTGGAATAAACAGAGAGCATCTGCACACTGGATTATACTGAATTTTATTAACCATTTTGTGAAAAATGGGCTATTTGCTTTCTTTCTTCAGCGTGAAATGAGAGGATTTTAACCATCTGTATGGTTAATATGAAGCTACAGCCAGCCGCTGGTAAGCTTATACAGGAGGTTGAGCCAAACAGAGCAGTTATTTGTTCAGATTCTGCAATTCACAGCCAGAAATCAACTAACTGTCAGAGAGCCCCATTTTATCAAAATGTATGACTACTTCAGGAATTGATGTATCATTTGGTTAGATTTTGGCATTCTGGCTCACATTGCAGGAAACGAGGCAGTTTACAAATTGGCAAAAGGAGATTTTAAACAAAGGGCCCTATTTTAATTGTGCAATGACAAATATGTCTCCAAGCGGACCTGCTATTTTTGTGTCAAATCATAACAGACATTAACTCAGGACATATTACAGAAAAAATAGGTCTAGACCACACTCTATAATTTACAAAAACCCAACAATCCCCCCCAAGAGCGATTACTCTTATCTAGAAAAAACTTCCTTTTAACAGGCAGAAACCTGCGTTTTACACTAAAATACCACACAGACCGGCAAAGTGAATTTCAAGGTCAGGCTTTCATGCTGGTTTGTAGCCTGCCATTAAACAAAGAAGAAAAAGAAGTAGCTTAGCTTAGCATGAAGACTGGAAACAGGGGGAAACTGTGTCCAAAGGTACCAAAATCCACCTTCCAGCACCTCTAAAGCTCACTGATAAACATGATATATCTCGCTTGTTTCATCTGTACAAAAAACGACACGTTGTGGTTACGCTAAGCTAACCATCTCCTGGCTGTAGCTTTAAGTTTATCATGCAGACATGAGAGTGGTATCGATCTTCTCATTTTATTCAGCAAAAAAGCAAATAAGCATATTAAATAAAAAAATGTACAAATCCTTTAAAAGGCAACATTTGGATTGAAAAAAACTGAAACGTTTCCTGTTAAGTCTTATAAAGTTTGGGAGCTATCATGTGTGTCGATTCACTGTACTGCTTTCCTGCACCTGACGTAAATAGTGGATTTGATGTACAACCCTGCAGAATCTAAACTTCCAATAATCCACTCCATTAGCTGAGAGACAACTGAGTATCAGTCTAAAATGAGAAAACAAATCCGCCAGCATCTGTCCTGAAAATGCCTGGAGTCTACAGTCAAACTAGCAGCTATGTGCTATGAGCTAAAACTTCAACATGCTAACATGCTGATGTTTAGCTGGTATCATCATCACCATGTTTGGCATCTTAGTTTGGTGTGGTAGCATGCTAACATTTGCTAAATTAGCACAAAACACAAAATAGGATTACGTTTGTAGGTATTTGGTCATGAAACAAAATATCGGACAAAATACATTTTTGACCAGATGATGGCGCTAGATGAAAAGTCAAGAGATCACCGAGAGTCATTACAATTCATCCAGAAGGAAACATAAATGTCTGCAGCAAATGTCATTGCAATTCCTACAATAGTTGTTATCATTATAAACCAAAATGTGAATGTGTAAATTTGAATTTTGTCACTAGAAGAAAATTCAGAGGATCATTAGTTAAGTTAAGTTACCATGTCAAATTGTTTGAATACTTTGTTCTGTCTCCCTATCTGCACAATGCTGAAGCTTACCATTACTAAATTACTAGTCTGAATCTACGGAAGTACATTTCCAGGATAAAGCGGAAGGTGAGCGGAATAACAGACACTCTCTGTGTGTTGGGGTTCTCAAACTCCCTTCACTTTGGGAAACAACAAACTTTGAGTTAGCAAGCTACATGCGGAAAATGGCAAGTTTTGAAGAACATTTGGATCGTGCAACAAGGCAGGCCACGTTTTGGGACCGATTGGTGGGATTGCTGTTGATGAAGTACACACGGTGATACACTGGGTAGAGCAAATGAGGTTTAACCATGTACCCAACTAATTTAAATAGCTCACATTACTGTATTGTGTGAACAGTTAACTTTATTTAATATTGTATGTGGTGTTATCTTTTGCCGGGTGCAAACGTTCCACCAAAACAAGTTCCTTCCCGAGACTTTTCAGAGTTTTTCAGAGCCACAGTCTATGCCTCCGGATCTTAGCGCTTTAAAAAAAGAAAGATAGAAATGCAAATTACCCAGAGCATTTTTCTCCTATCCCAGAATGTATGTGTGGTGTAGCCAGACCTTACTCCACAGGGCTGTGGAGATAGGACTGGCAATGCCAGACTACTAAATTACTAATACAACTTCATATATGAACTGTAATGTACGTGCCAGATAAACTATTCTAAACTAAATATATTTTGAAGACATGCAGGAAATGATCACAGGTTGGATTCGAACCCTGGACCTCTGCTTTGAAGCATAAACCTCTACTTATATGTGCACCTGCTCTACCCACTGATCCAACCCAGCCACCTGGCTGAGTTATTTTTTCTGCATAAACTAGGCCTGCACTACAGCTATCCTTCCTCCTGGGCTCAGTGCCATAGTGACCTGCGTGGAGTGTCAGACAGTCGAATACGCACATCCTCCATTCCCAGGACGGGACCGTCATGTCAGTCAATGGATACCGTTTAGGGAGAAAGTTAATCCCTCATTAAGTCGGTAATGACATGGACGGTCATTTCTCTGAGTGGATGGAGGACTCTCTGGCCTAAATGGCCACTATTAGCCAGAGGAGAGCAGCTCGTACAGTAGCACTTCACAGCTCTGGTGTCGATGCTAATGAAACCGAGCTGCAGTGACTGGAGGTCCTCCATGCTGCCACACGTGTAAATGAAAAACACACAGAATCTGCATAGTGACACTGCAAAAGAGGCAGCATCAGTGCTGGAATTAGTCAGTTCATTTCACATTTGAACTATTTAGCTGAAGGCGTTAATTTGGCTCATTCATTTCCACAGAGAGAAAGAGAGCAGGGCTGAGGGTTTGACCAAGGGCACTTTGGCAGGGTATAAGACTCACTTTCATCACTACTATTTTTGTTCCTGTACTGTGAAATTACTCACACCCAGCCACAGTACATGGCACCTACTGTTAATGAGGTGTGAATTATTAATTTGCAGCTTGCTTTTAAAAGAGCTGTGAATTTAACTTTGATTCGAGTTAAAAAATGAGGACTTGACTGCTATAAATTTGGACTTACATTACAATTGAAATTAAGTCCCAAGTTCTGGCTTTGTAAAATCCCAGGAAAATATACTGTTAAGGATATAAGACAGTACCAGGCAGGCTTTGTGCATGCCTCACGTCTTGAAATGTTTAATTATTAAACCTATGCATTTTGGTCGCAGCTATGTAAAATACACTTTTAACACAGCTTGTTATTAGTGCAATGGTCAGCAGTTAAAGACCTGGCAGAGACTTGCTTGGACAAGACAGAAGGCTATTACATTCTGTAAATACTGTATTTGGTATATCTGAGATTTAAAAATAACATCACAAACTCTTATAACATCTTTGTCTGCTTTTGCAGACAGGTGTGCATGTTTTTTCTTTGACTACCCAGACAGGAGGATCGTTAGTGAGTTATCACGTTAAATTACAATGAAAATGAAATGAACCCGATACAATTCTTTACTCTTAATTGGAAAACTGAATTGACTTTTATCTTATCTTTTGTCATCTGTCTTTTTTCTTCTGCCACGTATATTCACCTGCAGCTAGCATCAAATGCAACACTTCTCAACCCAATGACTAGTCGAATCAAGTGGGAGATCTCGACTGAAAAAAGAAACAAATAGTGTGTTTTCCCAGCAGCTTCAGAGCAGGTGTCTCGGTTGTAACTTTACATCAAATCAGGCTCATCATGCTGCTGAAAAAAAGCCACAACCACACACGTATCAGCCCAAAGCAGAGCCTGGATGTGTATTGGAGGCAGACGGAGCATACCTGGCCTTTGACGTGGACGGCCATTCATAGTCAAGGTGAGGGCCGAGGCCCAGCAGGTGCCAGTAATGAGCCCTCCGTCCCAGCAGCGAGGCGACAGAGGCAGGTCACTCTGGATCGTCCTGTAAATGGTTCATCAACTCATTAGCGATGGATGTGCGTGGACAGGAAAGGCCCAGATTACAGTGCTTGTTAAATGTGTCGGGCAGGTGAGAAAGCGATCCCCTTTCACCTCAATAATAATAATGATGACAGTGTTTCTCCATGCTTTTGTTTCATTCAATCATGTGTGAACTGAGCTGGAAGGTGAGACAGAACACAGCACAAGAGTTTCTCCTCTCTGTCGCTCTCATTTCTGTTAGATCTCACTTCTCTGTCATACAGTATATCCTAACTCCTATTGTACTAATATTTGTAGCATCCACTGTTTGGAGATCATGACTTTGATCTTTAAAACTCCTCACAATAAGTTACTCACAACTGTTGTATTTGCACTTTGCTCTAGATAAGAGCAGAAGGTTAAACGCCATGCTTTTTATGCAGAAGTTGCTACTGTTGATTTCTACTTCACTACATTTCAGACTTTTGACTCGACTGCATCTAGAGTCAGTAGTTAATTCTTTTAAAAGTTAATAAAATAAACTCTTAGGAATAGCTTCATGAAGTAGTTAAAATAAGCTCAAACTCATCCATCTACAACCTTAAAATGCTGATAACATGTTAATGCATCAGTATGATCCAATGATCATACTCCAATCTTTACACTATAACACTTGGGAAAAAATTGCAAGGGCCATCCTGCATAACGAATACTTTTATTTGTGAAACTTTGAGCACATTTGGCTTAAAATACTTCTGTAATTTTATTAAAGTAAAATCCTGAAAACAGGGCATGCTGCTACTTTAACTCCAGTAAATGGAAACATTACCACCACTGACTGCATCACAGGTGAAATGGGAATCTAAATGATAACCCTGTTACTGAAAAGACTACCATGATTTTTTTTTTAAACAGAATGCTTGATAGTTGTATTACAACAGGACATTAAATGACATCTGTCAGAGATGCTAAAAGTTATATTTTATTGTGATAAACAACTGTACAGCTGTGATAGATCTTTTAAGTTAAACCCAGTTCTTTCATATGCAAATAGTTATGTACTTTCAATACCCAACAAATGCCAAATGCATTTTATATTTGTTTATATACACTGTGCCATAAGTTTGTTTTTTTGCATGGTTTTATAACTGTAGTTTTGTTTCAGTATCTTCTGTTAGATTTCGGACCTGACAGAAGATACTGAATGAATGAGTGCTAAATGAGGAGGTTCAAGCTTTTAGTGGGAGCCTGATTTGGTAAGGATGGCCCATAGAGCTGTTAGAGAGCAGCTCCTTTCTCCTCTCGGGCCATGACTATGAAAAGAGGACTCTCTGGGACAATGGTCCGTGTATTCCTTGTCTGGCTCCAATACACACGGAGCACATGTTGCCTTCCCTGCTGCATCATTAGAGGACACAGAGGGTTCATGCTGACATCATGAGAAGACATGTCAGCAGAGTTCGGATGTGCAGGCAGAAGATTGGAGGAGCACTTGGCTGCAAATGGCAATTTGCAAGATTTCCCTATTCAGTTTTTTTTTTACTCAGTGTGGCAATTGGGGTTTCAACTAATGATTTCTTCATTCTTGATTAATGGTCTTGCCTATGAAATGCTTAAATAACGTGAAAAATCTCCATCACAAGTTCCCAGAGCTCAGGGTGCTGCCTTCAAATGTCCTGTTTTATCCAGCCAGCAGTAAAACCCAGAGATATTCAGTTTACTTTTATAGAAACCCAGCAAATATTCACTTTTCACAACCAGTGGATTGTTTTGCATTTGTAGTTGAAGGATTCATTGATTTCAAAACAGTTGATTAATTGGCTTAAAAATACATATTTTTTGGACTAATAATTTTACACTGCAACATGTATCTACAACTGGAAAAATTAAGTATCATATTCAGTTTGACAGGCCTGAAGTCGTCATTAAAAAGTTGAGATAATTCCATTAGTTTTGATTAGTTTGAATTATTTTCTAAACGTGTCTGTGATCTGATCTCATTGCTTCACTGAATTTAAACCGTAGGCCTATTTCATTTTTTTTACAAGCTCAGAAACGTGTGAAATCTTGACTATCGACTTGAAGCTGCTATGTTAAAATGAAGGTTTCTAACCCTAAACGTGAATGAAGTGATTGGTCGGTACAGAGCTTTTCTGCAGTGTACGCCAGTAAATAGCGGCCTTGGGGTGGGTGGTCCGGTCCTACAAGCATCCTTATTGTTCAGGCCAGGTCGTCAAAGTCTGTGTTTGCCCTCTTCATTAGACATTCTAGTGTCACTGGAAGAGAATAAATAAAACGCTCCGAGGTCAAAGGGAGCGAGCGCTTCGCTTCGTTGTTTAAATGTGTTTTAACAGTTACTTAGGGCTCTGCAGAGCCTCGCTGCCACCTCCAAATGATGGAAATGAGGCTGCAGAGTTTGCAGAGCTGGCAATAATCCAAGTTGAAAGAGATGATGCCTTTGTGCTGGGGCAGTGTAAGAAAGCAAATCACTTCCTTTAAAGAAGCCGCTTCATCTTCAAACCTTTAATGAGAAACCGATAAAACAAAGCGGTTTAAGGACATTATTTCCGGTGCAAAATGTAGCCTATTTCAGAATAAAGGTCTCTTTTCCAAGTGCAACACAAGTGTGCAACTTTGCGTAGTCTATTGTTTTCATTTAATTAACAAGACGTTTTGTATCCGTGCACACTACATGGATCCACTGTCAGATTGAAGGCATTAGACCAACTTGGATTGTTTTAGGCACCAAGCAGGGCAGAGGCCTTTTCTTTTCCCAGGCTCGCATTCATTCAAAGGACGGACGGGGTAGATCAACCTGTGGATTAACGCAGAGGCTGAGATTAGTGGAGTTGCAGTTTGGTAAAACCAGCAGCACCGCTCTGTCACCACACCCGAGCCGCTGAATTTGACGCCTCAATTACGCACAGCAGTTATTCCATTTTAAGAGCGACACCGCTGCTGTTAAAAGGCACACTGTGCAAATAGGGCGCATTCATTTTATACAGGAAAGAGATTATGGACTGTTTACATACAGGACGGTTTCTTGATTTACGGCGAGAAAAGCATAAATTAAAGTCTGGAATATTCCTAAATTAGAAGGTTACAAAAGTGCATATCAAAAAATACACAAGATGAAAAGAAGTATAAATCAACACAGTGGATTCTCTGTAAACTGTACAGCTTGAAGTCGACCTCCAATTGTGAAGCGACTGTTACGCTGCTAAAAGCATCTGTCGGCCAGCCGGGACTTAAAAGGCTCCAAATAAGATGATTTGGTAACATCAAGGCTTTCCCAGCGGTAATGATTACATTTGGATTTAAGATCCATGCAAGAATTTGTAGCCCAGTAAATCTCCATGGGTTCCCAGCCCCCACGGTTCTTCAAAAGCCTTGTCATTCAAAGGGTTAGGATGTTTGACAATCCCAGCTTGTACTACTCCACCAATTAATTGGATACGTTGTCGGGATGTTCGTTTCTCTCATCTGCTACTTAGAAAGACAAAGGATCGATGGGGGGCTGTTGACACCTCCGTGTCCGGCCGGCGTATAAAGGAGGACTCTCCGCAGAGGAGCAGCATTCACCTTCCTGCTGAACCTGGAGCAACAACTTGTTACTGCAAAGACCTTCCACATCTTATTTTTCCACTCTTTTTTTAAAAAAACATCTGGCAGAATGCAGGTGCCGAACAGACCAGTGGGAGCTTATGGATATCCCATGCGTAATTACGCAGCAGCATCGCTGTACCCGCAGTACCAGGGGAGCCAGTGCGCGCTGACAACGAAGCCTCCCAGTGGGAAATCTTTCACCATTGATGCTTTGCTCGCCAAGCCGGAGGACACAAGCAGCTGCCGGGCGAGTCCTCCTCAGTGCGGAGAGAAATATCACCCAGTAGTCCCCGGTCTGCCTCTCACCGGACACGTAGGCTTACCGATAGCAACTTCACCGTACGTCTACTCTCCGAACATGCTGCACTCAGCGCTCCACGCACAACCTGGATATTCAGTCTACTGCTGCCCGCCTTTCACCTACCAGTCATCGTGTCGGGGAGCATTTTACGCACAAGGTAAACAAAAAAAACAAGTTACTTGGTGGAACTATCCAAGCAAGATCTAAATGTCAAAATTAAACTATGTTTATGTGGCAGAGTGATTAAATGTGGCATCTCTACTTTGCAGCTTCCATGTCTAAAGTGAACGCAGGGCTGCATTCGTTCAAAACTAAAGGGGGGAAGTCGAAACGGATGCGCACCAGCTTCACCAGCGAGCAGCTCTCCCGGCTGGAGAAGGAGTTTGCCCGGCAGCAGTACATGGTCGGATCGGAGAGGTTCCTCCTGGCTTCGGCTCTGCAGCTCACAGAAGCTCAGGTAAGAAAAAATATATACTGAACATCTGAATGCAAGCATTTGAAAGTGTAGCCCCAGAAGCATATACACACGGTTCTTACTACAGTGTTTCTAATATACATGTTGTTGTTTGGCTCTCTCCAGGTCAAAGTCTGGTTCCAGAACCGACGCATCAAGTGGCGCAAACAGAGTCTGGAGCAGCAGCAGGCCAAGCTGGCCAAACTGGGCCTGGCTGCTCCGCCCAAAAGTCCCGGATCTCAAGGCCACGGAGATGATGAGGATGAGGAGTTCTCCGACCTGGACGTGGATATCGACGTGTCTGATGACTCTATTGACCACTGTTGACCGAACACCAACTGGACTTACTGAGACAAAAAGAATTTTGTATATACTGCTGAGAAAAGGAGGCCTCTATGTCTCCAACTATGAGTATTTAATAGATGTATAGTTATATATTTAATTGTCTTGCTCTTTGATAAATCCACTTCATGTGTTCAGGTTTTGTACATTTGAATGAAAAATTCAGAAATATATTTTATGACATTAATGGCAACCTTGTCCTGTTCATTCCTTCTCACTCAGCCAAGTGTTGCTTAAAGGTTACACAAGTTAAAAGGTGACATTTGGTGTTACAAGAAAATTAGAAATCCTCATTTATTATTGAAATGGAAAACTAAAAACTGAAGTGAAAAAACTTTAAAGGCCATGAAAACCCATCAGCTTCTGCTCAGACAAGAGGGGGTCCTACATCAACACACACCTATCTACCAAAGTTAAAACACTTTATATCTAATAAGAGATTTCGGTTTTTCCTTTTTTTTCTGTGCACTTGTTACTGGTGACATCATACACTTGTGTCCACCAATCAGCATTTGCCATTTGAATCCAAATCTGATGGGAGTTATAGGTTTGTTTTGCTACTGTCAGTTAGCAGATCAGCTCAGCTTTTGAGTGTTAAACTCTATAATAAATTATATCTATTTTTTAAACTTTGATTGTTGCTTATTTAGTCTTATTGTAACCTCATTTACTGCATTTAATGTTTAAGAGAAATACGGAAAATTTGAAACCATGTTTTAAGGGTCTTTAAAGAAAAACAGGTGTACATTAAATAGCAGAGGAATGGATACTCCTAATGTTGTTCAATCAACAGCTGATGACTCATTTTCAACTGACTACATTTTAACCACACATTAGCAATTTTATTAAGAGAACAATTGAATGATTAAAGCAAACTGTCACATGACAGTCACATGATATCTTGATTTATATGATAGTTACATTAGTATCATAAAACGGATTCAGCTCAAGACAGAAAACGGTTACATTCTTCACTATTTCATGTTACTAGATATAACAATGAAGACCTACGACGGAATATTAACCGTTTATTAGCCTGACAGCATGTGTTTACAGCAGCATATGGCTAACACCAACAACAAAAGCTAAAGTTACCCACAATCCATCAAGTGTCTCTCAACTACGGAGCTAATAGTAAACCAAAATACACAACTAATGTATACTGACACCAAATCACCATCATGACGTCTGACCTCCCCTTTTTGCTCCTCTCATCTCTCTCTGTGCCCCGGTTTGAAGATGATGGAGACGTGGCGAGACATTTCCTCCTGGGTCTGATCTAAGTTAAAGTCTGGGACGGACTCGGGTTGCTCTCTGATTTAAGCTAAGCAAATAAATAACCAGCTCAGGGATTAGCTGTGGATCTCTGTAACCCGGGGTGGTAGGGGTCAGTCTGTCTCGGGGCTAGAGAGCTTGGGTCTCACTGTTTTAATCTGTTTAAACGGTCAATACGCCTGTTCTCACTGCTTCTCAATAGACAGGGCTCACACATGCCCGCCCACCCCCCCCGGCAGGTGTCCTGTCTCTGCTCTATTGAAACGCCACGGCTTTCCTTCCAGGTGGAAAGGGACTCATGCTGTCTGCCGAAGCCTGCCTGGCAGACATGAGGGATAAAACAGGAGGGAAGACAGCGTGTAGAAAGGATTGGGATGTAGCAAATGAGTCCATCAGAGCAGCTAATTGGGGTGGTCAACCTGAAAGTCCTGTCCTGTGGATAACTCAACTCCCTCATATTAAACAAAGAAAGCTGATGGGAACACAGAGTCCTCTTTCCATCTCTTTAATTATTTTTTTCTATAGGTTATTACATTACGTATTTTGTGTTACAGTAATAAATGTATTGTCACCTACTTTTAGCTTTCTGCAAGTGATCTACTTTACTAGAGCAGGGTTTAGAGATGGTCGGTAAGACTATTACAAGCAAAAAAAGATCATGTAGATTCCGACATATAAAGGAAACCGATATATAAAAGCGATGTCTCATATTGACATTGTGTAATCAATCAGTCACAGTGATTCCAGTTGATTCTGAACATATTTACCCATTAAACTAAGTGTAAGATGCCTTTATAAGTGACTAGTGGAAATAGAAGACTAAGCAACACTCCACCAATACAACCAGCTCTCTGACTGAATCATATCATTTGAGTGTGGACATGAGTTGTAAGCAGTTGAACCTGTTAGTTTAAAGGCATTGAAAAAGTGGAAAAGTCAGAGAAATAAACATACTTTTGGGTAATAGAAAGTCCCCTTTCGTTTATCATTTAGTGAGCCCTTGGTTTGATACTTTGTCATATTTTACCCTATGAACATTTTTATTCATTATTATTATTTTGAGGTGGGAAAAAAGTCACAGACAAAGGAACTGACAACAGACGATGTAATAATACCTAATCGATTCTGGACTTCTGGATCAGTGCGGATATCCAGCACTAAAAGAGCATAATATTCTCATTTTGCATCTTATATATCGGTTTAGTTTAGAGCCTTAAAACTTGATACAATTTTTTCTCAATTTCACAGTTTCTGTAGTTATTGCTCTCTGCCTTTGTAACCAAATCTACACTCTCACAGAATGGCTCAGTCTATCCTGTCCCCTTTCTTTGGCTGTATAGCTTTATAAACACAATTATTTCCTGTGCAAAATGTATTTCAGAGTAAGGGCCACTTTTTAAGTGGGCACTCAGCCCAACAAAGCCACCCTACGAAAAAAGTTACAACAAAATCCAGATAAGAAATAAGCAGAAAGATGAAATGCAAGCTGGAGAGTTATTTTAGTCAGATCATACAACTTTGACTTTTACATTCTTCACTAACTGTTTGTAATGCTGATGCACATTGGGACATTTGCAGGCCTGTTGTCAACACATCAAAGACATACAGAACGAGTTCACTTTCTACTTCTATTGCTGACTAATGTAACCCCATGCATGCCACAAATGTATGCAGCAGAGGTGCTGTAAGAGGGAAAGGCGGCAGGTTACAGTATCAAAGAGAGAAGTTTAATCAACACTAACAGAGCTGATCTCTTTCTCTTGTCCTACCCCCACCTGCCTGCTCTCTCCCGGTGTCTCTGCTCAGTCTGATTAGGGCTAAAGCACCGCAGAAGGAGCAGAGTTTGTGTAAAAACCCCAGAGAGCCGTTTCTGATGTGATCAGCCAAGAATCAGAGCTCCCCCTCCTTTCCCCTCTCCACAGCCCAACGTAATCCCATTGAGGGAAAGAAAGAAGCAGTCAGAAGCCTGGGAAAACCTGGAGAGTCCTGGAGAGTGGAGGGGCAGGGGTCACCGGGCTCATCGTCCCAATTAGCACAGGGCACCTTAACGGCTGGAAACATGCCAACGCTGGCTGGGTTCCCTAAGACTCTCTACAGGCTCTGATGCCAAGCTCCTTTTGAAAGGCAACTGTTACATCTTCATTTGCCTCTTGACTTGTTGCTCTTATTACTTTTTTCCCCCAACAATTTGTCCTGGAGACAGAGACAATATGTTTATCCACACTGTCTTCCTAGAAAAGATTATATAGATAGAATATATTGTGTATGTACTGGCTTGTACTGTAGTTTCTAGACCTGAAACGATTAGTTGAATAGAAGAAAATGAATCTGCAACAATTGATAACTTGACCAGTTGTCAAAAACTGGCTGGTTTTCAAATGAGAGGATTGTCTTTGTCTTACTCTATATGATAGTAATTTAAATACAATTTGGTTGAATAAAACAAGCCATTTGAAGACGTCACCTTGGGCTCTGGGACACTGTGACCGGCATTTTCACAATTTCTTCACGTTTTATAGATTATAAAATTCATAAAACTGATAATGAAAATGATTTAGTTGCAATAATTCAGTTCATGTTCCCCTATTAGTTTCAATGATGTTGTTTCTTTTTGTCTCTACATTGTGCTGCAACGCTGCAAAATTTCCCTGATCTCAACAGACTATCCTGGAATAATACAGCTCAAATAGATTCAGTAAATAAAGGTAAATCATGTACAAGGAAAATAACCCGCACTAACATTGTCAAGCTTTGGTCCTCCAGCAGTTACAAGTGGATTTAGACTTAACTTTGTTTTCTAAGGCTTTGGGAATGAAAACAAGCAGCCAGCTATCTGTTAATATAACTGTCAGAACCAGCTGTTGATGTGCAGCTACACTAAAACAATCCTAATGCATGCATCAGGTCGCAACATCTCATATTCAGTGCAAATGCAAAAGATGGTCGACTCTAAAAAGCCCACATAAAGACATTTACTGCAACATCAAGATAAAGGAAGTGCAAATACATCATTTATAAAATATAAATTGTACTGATGTGGGGCTGCCACTAACAATTATTTACATGATCGATTCATTGTGAAACATGCCCGATATAATTTTCCCAGAACCTACAGTGACATATTTAAACCCAAAGATGTTCAGCTTACTATCATATGTTACAAAGATGTGACAAAAAATATAAATGTGTAGGTAAGCTATTTTATGGAAATATGACCTGTCTTTCTGAAGGACATACTTGCTTTTTGAACACTAGTTGGATGAGAATGTGTTCATCTCTTTGTCATCACTCCTCTCTGATGACTCCATCAAGCAAATGCACATGAAATGATACCACTCAAAACTTAGTCTTTACATTATTATTATTATTAGTGGCTGTTTCTTTATATGTCGAAATACGTAAAACATTTCATCCGCCCTAAGGGTTATTCTTCTCCCTGAATTGAAATGCCCTTGGTGACTCAGCTCAGATGCAATGCAGCTCTGAGAAGGTGTGAAAGTTCTCATGGAGAGCAATAACCTGCAGCTCCAATAGGACAGTGCACTTCATTTGACCAACGGGCGTTTTAGGGTAGGCGATTGTAAAAGAAAAAAAAAAAATCCTTCTTTGCATTTTATTTGCAAAGGCGAGGGCCCCTCTACTCCATCTAATAGTCATTAGCTTTCATTACAAGCGTTTGAAGTAGAAGCGGGCCTTTGTGTCGCGGTGAAAGGGCCGCGGTGAGACGCACAATGACTTCTGACACATGCACTGACAAGAGGAGCTCGCCTCATCCCCATGTGTGGACAAGCAGCAGTTCCTGTTCGCATCGTGTTCAGCCACCGAGAACACCATGACGCAAGTAAAAAGGCCGAATAGAAAGAAGAATCATCTGGTTTCCAGATAACGCATCATTTAACCAACGTGCGTCTTTTACGCACACCCCCCATCCATGCAGAAAAGAAAGAAAAAAAGAAATCGGAAAATGTTGGCTGAGATCTCTATAATATTTGAGCCGGAACAAATTTTTTTTTTTTAGCTGTCTCAAAGCAAGTTTATGATATTTTATTCATATTATATCTTACATGACTATAACATCGCCAAAAATTTTCGCTTGGCTTTAAAATGTGTATTATACACTGTTTATAAGGGCTCGTGTTTACGCCATTGTCATTAAATGATTAAAGATCGATATTGTCCTTTTTTTGAAACACATTAAGCTAGAGATCTCTTGATCTCTTGATATGAACACGCATGTTTTCTCCAGGCCGTGTTAAAACTGGGGTGTTTGTTTATGCCGAGGAGGACAGCCGGTGGAGGAGTGGAGACTAGTACAGGTGGCTAAACGACCGCACTTCTCGTGAAGGTGGCACAAACGCAGCGACGTGCTACTTTTCCCAACTCGTTATAATGGGGTGAAATCTTCCAAGTATTTAAGTGGGACAGATTAGCTGAACACACAACGCTAATGCCAAACAAAATGGCCAATTAGTTTATTAATGAACGCAGGAGGTGAGAGGGAAGGACCGAGCCTCAGCTGGCCTCGGAGGGTTTAATCAACATCACGGAGACACAGATCTGCGAGCCAACTCTTTGTAAATACAGAGGAACGGAGTGCTGATCCCTGCCTCATAGTTAATCACATACCTTGTCAAAAGTAGTTTATACATCAGCCATAGAATATCAAATGCAAACAATCAAGTAGGCTGTCACATTATAAAGGTGTAGAGATGTTTGAGAATGATTTCAAGTATCATATTTCAAAAGATTTAAGCTACCTGACAAAAATAAAAACAGACTATCTCAATTAAAATGAATTTGGATAATTTGGTTCTTTGAGGCCTTCCTTGTGCTGCAAGGAAACACAGCTGAGGAGATTTCTTCTTTGCTAGACATGGTCGACCAATACAAAAATGTAGTAAATATATTTGTCTTCAGGAAAACTATAGTTATCATTCAACATATTGTGCTGGCCATTTAGTCCGCCTTTTACATGTGGAAACTACTAGTTGTTGAATCATACCCCACTGCAAGTGACCACACATTTCTGTAATATTCCAAATTTAGTATTTTGGCTTAGGTTTTTTTAGGGTTTAAGGTTTGACTCAAAAAGTTCACATGCAAGGGGCCTTTTATCGTACACATTGTATAGGGCGGCTGTGGCTCAGGTGGTAGAGCGGTCGTCTATGAATCAGAAGGTTGGTGGTTTGATCTCTGGCCCTGCAGTCCCATGTCAAAGTGTCCATGGACAAGACAGTGAACCCCGAATTGCTCCCAATGCTGTGCCATCGGTATGTGTGTGTGAATGTTTATCTGATGAGCAGGTGGCACCTTGTATGGCAGCCTCAATATTATATATATATATATATATATATATATATATATATATATATATATATATATATTTAACATGTAATATGTTAAAGTATTTTAAGCTTTGAGTAGTTGACTAGAAAAGCACTATATAAATACAGTACATTTATATTGTATTAATTAATAAGACTTGTATTAACCTCCCAGTTTTGTACTAATGTCTAATCAACTAACTCATCAAACAAACAACTGGCAGTGGGACCTCTGGGAACTGGAACTAAACTAAACACCCACTGAGGTCAGAGAAGAAGACAGATCTTTAACCCTGTGAACCTGCTCTGACTCCCTTCAGCCACTGGGTGGCAGCCTTGGTCTAAAAACAACCCCACTACCACAGTGAATTGGGGTTAGTCGACTGGTGAGAGATTTCCCCTTGGAGGTAAAATATCAGGCAGCTGATGGAGTAAAATGTGTCATTTTAAAACGTTTCTCTGAATGCAAGGTTTTCTCCCAAACATCTAGCTACAGGCCTCTATCTTTGGAAATAAAGTTCTCGCTTTGTTACTTTTTAAGCTCACGGGGGACATTTCTGTAAAGTTACAATAAACTGAAGGATTATTATGTGTTTAATATTGTGTTATATAGTTAGTTTATAGTGTTATGCTTTTATATATAACTTTGGTAATTGTACAGTCATACAATACAGTATGTTTAAGACTGTCATACAGTATGTTTAAGGCTGTCATACAGTATGTTAAGACTGTCATACAGTATGTATGGTATGTATTGGTGGTTTGATCTCTGGCCCTGCAGTCCCATGTCAGTGGGTGGTGATAGCGCAGTGGATATGTCGCTTTCCTTTGGTGTGGCAGACCCGGGTTCGATTCCCACTGTGATGCATCAACCCTGAGCAAGACACTTAACCCCTAGTTGCTCCAGAGGTGTGTGACCTCTGATATGTAACAATTGTAAGTCGCTTTGGATAAAAGTAATGTATAAGACTGTCAGTATGTTTAAGACGACTGTCATACAGTATGTTTAAGGCTGTCATACAGTATGTATAAGACGACTGTCATACAGTATGTTTTAAGACTGTCATACAGTATGTATAAGACTGTCATACAGTATGTATAAGACGACTGTCATACAGTATGTATAAGACGACTGTCATACAGTATGTTTAAGACTGTCATACAGTATGTATAAGACTGTCATACAGTATGTATAAGACGACTGTCATACAGTATGTATAAGACGACTGTCATACAGTATGTTTAAGACTGTCATACAGTCATACAGTATGTTTAAGGCTGTCATACAGTATGTTTAAGACGACTGTCATACAGTATGTATAAGACGACTGTCATACAGTATGTATAAGACTATCATACAGTATGTTTAAGACGACTGTCATACAGTATGTTTAAGGCTGTCATACAGTATGTATAAGACTATCATACAGTATGTTTAAGACGACTGTCATACAGTATGTTTAAGGCTGTCATACAGTATGTATAAGACTATCATACAGTATGTTTAAGACGACTGTCATACAGTATGTTTAAGGCTGTCATACAGTATGTATAAGACTGTCATACAGTATGTTTAAGACATACAGTATGTTTAAAACTCACTCATACTATAATAATATTATTATAATTGTCTTCATTATGGCGAGCATCTGCATCTGCAAATATTTTTCATATATGCTTATTTCTCTCAATCCATAATCATCAGTTCAGTTCAGACCAGATACCATAATAAGAACATCTTGTTTAGGCCACTAGAGGACAGCACTTGTATTAAAGTGAGCCATCTGTCGTCACAGTGGCTTCTTTCTTTTTGTCCCTCTTTTCCTATGGCACCCTACAAAAAACAACATTCAACAGACAATTAACTAGTATGGTATCTTTGGACATTGGTGTGACTGAGGAGTTATACTGACTTCAATAATGACGTTTCTACAATAATTGTTGGTTTGTTGAGCAAAAGTCAGCAGAAATCTCAGATTTTTCATTTTTGACCCAGGACTCACTGGAAGGCAGGATCATCCTGGTGAAACAAAGTGAATTTGTTTTTCATTTTAAAAATTAGAGCTATGTGTGTGGGGAAATCAGTGTTTTTAAACTAAATTGAACAATTTGACATGCCAGTAATCAACTGTACTTAGAAACGTGTGCCTATATGCCAATGTTCTGCAGTCAGATGCTTTACATTGAGCTTAGATGATATACTTGTTACACAAAAACAATATTTTCTTCCATTGATTACTGCATGAACGAGGTGTGGTGGCTTTCTCCCGCAATGATAACACTGTATTTATGAGAAAACATGCAACTCTTAAACCTCCAACTCAGACCTGCTCTTTTTTATCTTTTATGTTAACTATGTTTTACTTTACTTAATTGGCCAATGTGTAACATCCAACACAACCAAGCCTCTACTGTAGTAATCCCATAAATAATCTAAAGACATTATGACATCCAGTGCCATAGGCCTACACAGGATATTAAATGAAAGTTTCAACTCGCCACCTATTGTCACACATGTACTAAATTATCTCCGGAAAATGAATCTACTATAGAGGAATGCCACTCTAAACCTATAAAACTAGATTCCTACTAAAGACTAAGCCCCTTCTGGTTGAAGATCACTTTGCTCAGAATTTCAGTAACTCTCCTCCGCAGCCCCGGGGAAAACCCAACAGTGGAACAAAGGTAGACTGCTCCGCTTTGTTTTTGTTAATGCAGAGCGATTTGGACATCTATTAACCAGCAGCGCTCAGGGTCAGTGCGTAAAGGCGCACAGGGTTTCATCATTAAACTCAGCCGGCTCGCTCAGCCCGCAAGTTCCTGCTGCTGCTGCTGCACTCTGGGTAAAAAGACGGTTCAAATGTAAAATCCTGCAATAAAGAGTTATGTGACCTGAAATGTGACGCTCTTCACTTTCCCCACAAATACGTTCTAGCCTATCTTTATTAACGTATAATGTTTTAGTTGTTTTTCATTATTCCCGGTGATATCTCCAACACTGTGCTCTTATATTCTCAATAACTCACAACGGACGATTTCTAATGTGACCTTGTGACCAAAACACAATTCTTTTAGACATAACATGTAGATTAAATGAAAAGATGTTGTGTCCTGAAGCGAAATAACTCCGCAGAACAACAGTTTTTTCGCATCAATTCAGCGATCATAATCGACATAAACACGCATATTGTTTTCAATAGGATTGAAATGGCCTCTTAAATAGTCGACAGCGGCTCTCACGACTCATGCAAGTGAAGCAAAATATGTCCAGTGAAACTTCATCAAGAAGTTCAGGGCACACCCAGTAAATACATAAAGATTGGTATCTGTATTCAGGGAGGAAAGGATGGAGCCTTTTGGACCCCGAGCCATTTCTCAGAACCTACTGCAGTCTTTAGGAGCCTTTAGGTATAAACGCCTAATCAACAACTTGTTTTACCTCATCATTTCCATCGCTAATGATTTTCTAATGCAACCTCTGCGCAAACGAGCGTATTAAGGGGATAATTATTAACTTGGTTAGTGCACCGTGGAAGCTAATCGCCGAGGGAGAAGGAAGCCGGCGAGCTCCAAACCCAATTACTGCGGACTACATGCTGCTAAATAGTTCTCATAGAGGACAAAGTGAGCGTCGTTTTTCTTAAAAGTGGCCGTGAGTCGACTCATTCTCCCATTAACAGGGGAATGATAACATCATTCACATAATCATAAGATGTTCACGTTTAAACCCTAAAACAACTGAAACTCCTTTCAAAACAAGCCAATGATCTCCCACCGTTATTATTATTATTATTATTATTATTATTATTAAGTAAGGCATTTGAAAAGCCTAAAGGAAAGTTTTCTTGGGCGTCCTTCACACACCTTATTGCAAAGGTATGACCTATCATAATTTGAAATAATGTAGGCTATCAATTAAGTGAATAAAAGGAAAAATAAAGACATGGCTATTAGTCAATAACATAATAATTATTATTATTAGGCTATTTATTTTTGTGTTCATTTATAGCACTGATTTATTAGGTAGGCTACAGACGTTTTTCTCATTTGTTTCTTTCTTTTGAAACAGAGAGCGTTAAGTTCAACATGCATGCTAATGAACATATGAAACACGGTTACAATTATGCTTTATTATTGAGCTTTAAATTGATCTATAAATACAACCAATTATGCGTTTTATACAGGAGGAACATTTTTGCGTTTGTTGATAAAAAAAGAAAACTGAAATGTCACGTTCGCACGTTTACCTGAATGTAAATCTGATTCAGGAGAACACCAATTTATTATCGTTGCATCACATTTTCGTTGAATAACATGTTATTTTAGACCATCATTTCTGAAAATTGCATGCAAATTATAGCCTAACTGTGAAATAAAGGCTGTGACAGTCGAGAACAACCGAACGGACAAGTAAAAGAAATGACCTTTATAGGCTGTATTTCAGACAGCTAAAGGCCATGTTTAGCGCAGATTTAAAATGAAGCTTAACACACGTCTAAAGGTTATTAAAACACGAGGCACTCTACTGTGTAATGAGTGGAATTCCCATTCGTTTTCACAAGCCATTTTCTTTACCATAGTAAAAAAAAAAAAAATGGACATAGAGACGTCCATGTTTTACATAGCCTATCTTGACTTGTAGAGAATTCCTGGATGATTGAACCTGCACTGAAACAAATGGAAGTTTCTCCTCCCATCGGCTGATTGTTTCCCTGAAGAAGAACGAGATATTAAGGCTGAATAGGGCACCCAATGACCTGTTAATTGGGGCAAACATGTTTTCTCAGCGTGTCTCTGTAACTAAGCTGCCCGGTCTTGTGTGATCTATGAAGCAGCAGGTACTTCAGGAGACCTATTGGCAGGTGCTCTGGTCCAATCAGCTGTCTCCCCGCGCAGCGTCAAGCCGCACTGAAGCTTGGAGGCGCTTTTTCTTGGTGCACACTTGTGCACAGAAACCCCGGGAGTGCGCGCGGACTTCATGGATCAGGGCCATTTGCAGCACTGTTGACTTTTGCAGCAGCATCTCCGCTGAACACCCCGACATCTTTCATCTGTTCATGATGCGTCTCTGAGAGGGGAGCTTATCTTTCCCGGCAAGAGGAAGGAAAACAGGCTGATCGCTTTCTTCTGCTACTGGTTTCTATTTCTATCCAGAGATGATGTTTTCGTCTGCAGGCAAGCGCTGCTTCACGATCGAGTCTCTGGTCGCCAAAGAGAACCCTTTAATGGCCGAGGACCCCATCCGTCCGACGGCTTTGAGTTACTCCAACCCGGCGACAGAGGTCTTAATGAACAGTTACCCGGCTCCGCCGGGCAGGTCCATCTACCAGAGCCCGGACCTGGTGTTCCCAGAGACGGTAAACCACCCCTCCCTCACCGTGGCCCCTCACCAGCTCGGGGGCTCCCACCTACAGCATCCGCACTTCTTCGGGACGCAACACCGAGACCCGCTCAACTTCTACCCCTGGGTCCTACGGAACAGGTTCTTCGGACACAGATTTCAAGGTATAGTGAAGTGGCGGGGCTGCAAAATTGGGAATAGGATATTGATTTTTATTTCACTTAAACATCATAATCTTACACAACCTTGATGTGTGCAATTATTTTTCCCTAAATAACCTGCCTAATACAATAAAGTAAACCATAGGCTATTCTGCCGTACACAATGCTGAATAAACTAGATTTAGGTGTATGGGTTTTACTGCCTGACAAAAGCCATAGGGTGTGTGGGTTTATATAATTCAAAATAAACCAACACTTTCAGAGGCGACGAAAGCGTGCCTCGATCTTCTGCTTTTGAGAGGTTTTCACATTATAATGAGATGACAGACAATTGTATTGCTGTCAACATTGGAACTAATTCTCAGTTGAATAATAACTCGCAGCCACAGATAGCCAGGATGTCGGACTGCTCTCATATTTCCACTCTCATTCGCCCTGCAGCTCCTCTCAGACAGCCGCAGGAGGAGATAAGCTCGGATGTAGATTTTTTTTTTCCACACAAGAAAACTTGCCCTAGGTTAGACTCGTTTCATACAAAAAAATTCTAGCACAACAGCCATCTGTAGAGACAAAATTGATAAAAAATCCAGTATAATAATTTAAATATAATGGGAACAGAAAGGCGAAATCCAGCAGCAAAGGATTTGAACACAGCATGTAGTGATTTATTTAACCTCAGATTATTACCAATGAATGCATCTCTATAACATATTATATTGTATGAGACAACTTTTATTTTCCTATTGATTTTTACATTAAAAACTAATGCAAATCCATTAAAAGCGCATAATTTGTTACAATCAACTATTATACTTACAATGCAGGCTCATTTATTAATATCTCATAATGACCTCTGCTTGGACTTACAAGAGGACAAAACAAGGTAAAATAATTAGCATATTATGAAAAAAGTTACCATCAACAGAGAACGGCAGGAGTTTGCTATTCCATAACCAGAATGTTTAAAATAAACATCTCATCTTCTCACAATAGTTTGATTTATTACGCCTGACAACATGCTATATCACGGTGAAAGCGACTTGTCCGTTCATTAACTACAATTCAAGGTAAAAAAAAAAAAAATACATAAATAAATCACACAATATCAAACACTGTATCTTATTTGCTGTATTTTTCAGTGAATTCAATTCATTTGGTAGAATATAATTGTTTTAAAGACTATATTATAGGCAGTTTGTTGTATTGTAGCCTAACTGATGTCTAGAACAGAGTTGTGCACGGAGGTCATTTATGTTTGGTTAATTTGAATTCTTTTGAATTAGTATAAGAGTATAAGAGCCTTATCGGCACATTTACACCCATAATAGCCGACTCATAATAAAAAAGTAAAAAAAAAAAAAAAAGGATCTTTGTTACTAACTATTTGCAAAGGTTCTCCGTCTCCATATCCATACAAATGGGGTCAACTATATACCGTTTTTTGCATTAGGCCTAATACGAAAAGAAGAGCAGTAGAAAAGGAACTTTTAATGGAAACACAATGATCGTTTTGCTCAAACCGCTGGTAATTAAATTGGCAATTTGACAACAAAAAACAATTTCCAATATGCTACTATTGCAAATATTGAATTTCTGGTAAATGGTAGGCCGCATTATTAGGCGAATACACCAACTCCTACCAGCCTACTACTATTAATACAAACAATAGCCCAATGATAATAACAATATTAATAGGCCTAATGGTGACGTTTTGCTTGACCTTTGCTTTCTATTACCATGATACTGGCAGCTACAGCATCATTTGGTCACACTTTTGCATTAGGCTAGAGTAGTAGGCCCATCAAACACACAGTTCACGCTCTTTCTGATAGGTCGCCTATTATAAGAACACACTGACAGCCGGCCGCCACTGTGCAGATAAAATGACGTGTTTTATTAAAGTTACCTTAGCCAGCCAACTGACGGCCCTTGTTGTATTCCTTGAATGCGGTGTCAGGTAACGACGTGTCCCAGGATAGCCTGCTCCTCCACGGTCCTTTCGCCAGAAAACCCAAACGCATCCGGACAGCCTTCTCTCCCTCCCAGCTCCTCCGTCTGGAAAGAGCCTTCGAGAAGAACCACTACGTCGTCGGGGCCGAGAGGAAGCAGCTAGCGAACAGCTTGAGTTTATCTGAAACACAGGTAAGCTTAGCTAATGTTATGCTAGCTAGCATATGGGCGTTTGCTTGTTTTGTCGTTAAGTTATGGATTCCTCTATCAAACACGGCTAGCTAAATCTCACCTATACTTGTTTTAAAACCTGTAATTGTTTAAAAATGAGCAGTTAACTCTTAAAGCATTAAACCAGTCTAATTGTTGAGGATTTCTGCGTTTAACTTTACTATGATAGCCTAGCTACATACAGTGTACTGAGAGCAATCATTTCTATGGCAACATTATTTTCCGTTAAACCCCAGAGCCGAACTTTGGTGTTGTCCCTGCTATCAAATATCGCGATAAATAAAACAAAAAAGGATGTGTTAAATATTTTGGGGATTATTCAGCATATACAAATAAAGCTGAATTATTCCCAAACAGTTAAAATGTTACCATCCAGATAGAAATGAATATCACTGAAAATGTATTTTAAATGGGTTGACCTCCTGATACTGTAATGTCAAACATTATAATATCCACACATTTTTTAATTTTTTTTTTTTTTACTGTATGTTTAAAACTGTTATTAGTAGGCTACTGTTTAAAGCCGGTTTTAAATTATTTAGGTGTTACACAGACTACAGTGTATTGAAATATAGGTTAATTATTTACAAACAGGGAATCCTTAATGTAGGCTATTGAAAATATGAGAGTCGACAACAATGTTAATGAAAGAGGAAATTATTAATGTGAAATCATCTTGCATTGGCTACGGCTGTATTATACACTTTTAAAGAAATTCTAACTTTTTTTTTATACATAAGTTAGTGCAATCCAATTTAAATAATTCCCTTCTCAGCCAAATGAGACTGCAGCCTAGTCGGTGTCTATTAAAAGGTGTTTAATTCATTCGTGCTATAGGATAAAGGAGTGTAAATATTATTGATGGTTGTTTAATGAGTCCACATTATCTGGGTGTCAATTAGGCCTAATAGGCAATATAAAGAGAGGTTTCCTGAGTCAGCGATACAGATAAATGCTGCTTGCAAGTTTTGTGTCAGTCAATAAGAGCTTGCAATTAAGCACCAACTGTATTATGCAAATTATAATGACAGTGACCTTAATTTGAATGAACTCTCTCAAAGTTGATTTGGTCTGCTTCCTTAGAGTGATCACTAATAGACCAGTTTCTAGTAATTATTTTAGTTTCAAGTCTTCTATGCTGCTTCCACTTTAGGCAAATTAACAAGAACACTCCCACCCAGCTCGGGGAACTTAAACAGTATATTGTGGCTCTTTGAGAGTTTCAATGACAACAGTTTTTACTAAGTAGAATTATCCTGATAAAGTCAAGAAGTAGAAGCTAATATGTGTGCTTGTGTTGCTATTTAAAAAAGGCATCCTGGCCAAATATATGTTACGTATAGCCAAGCTCATATTCCCAGGTCATACTAGCAACACCAGTCAGTCAGGAAGCTATTTAGCCTGTCCATCTGTCCCATGCATTAATGCCATTCTCAGTTATGAACGCAAAGAGAAGTTGTTGTTTTTTTTAAATCCTTTTAAAACCATTTTTGGTGGATTGAGGCGTTAATATATAAAAAAACAAACAAAAAAAACTGTGTATTTAATTTGTTAATTAAAGTCTACACTGATTTCCAGAGGGTAAATATTATTTTAGGAGCAAATGATTTTTATTCTAAAAAATAAAATAAAAACAAGATTTTTCATTTTATCTTGGATCTAATTGCTGCCATACCAACAGGCAGACATTTTAACCTAGTACAGTAGTAGTAAATTTTTTTTCAAGCAAAAATGCCAAAACATTTCCTTGTTCAAGCTTCTCAAATGTGAAGATTTGCTGCTTGTCTCTGTTTTATAACACTGTAAAAGGAATATGTTGGGGTTTTGGATAGTCTCGCATTGCAAGACTTTGCCAGTTTATTGGTCTTTCTTTAAACCAATCACAATCGTCTTGGGCGCCGGACGCAGGTATGGTGGCTCTGCAAAATAGCCTCGGGAAGGAACTTGTTTTGGTGGAACACGTGCAAGTAGAGAGGCGAGATTTGGAATTAAAATGGCTGTCGAGTATGTGATGACAATTTAGAATGCCAGCACAAAGAAAGCTGAACGTGAGGGCCATCCGGCCGAAAATGAGGGACATCCGGCTGAACCTCCGGCTGGAAGTAGCCTATGAAACGTTTTTCCGTATTTTCCGTAGTCGTTGACTAGGCTTTGGATGGCTGGGTCAGAGAGAAAACCACACTCAGTGTGCATTTTTCTGACATTTTATAGATCAAGCAATTCATTTTGTAGGCCTAGGCCTAATTTTGAAAATACTCAGCAGATTAACAGATAATGAAATAATCGTTAGTTGATTGCAGCTAGTTGTGCTAGCATGCACGCCACGCTCCGTAGAACTAAAGTTACACCTGCGTCTGACATGTCCAAACGTCCACCTTGAGCAAGGTCTATTGTCTATATTTAAACCAGTGCCTCTCTGAAACGACTCTAGGGTCAGTGCATCATCGTCATTAACCCCCCCCCGCTTCTTTTTCTGTCCAGGTGAAGGTGTGGTTCCAGAACAGGCGGACCAAGTACAAGCGACAGAAGCTGGAGGAGGAGGGCCCAGAGAGCCAGCAGAAGAAGAAGGGAAGCCACCACATCAACAGATGGCGCATCGCCACCAAGCAGTCCAGCTCCGAGGACATCGACGTGACCTCGGAGGACTAAAAACCGCGCTCCAACCTCCGACAATGCTGCCCTAAAACCCCCTGCGTCCACCTTCAGACGCGCCAGAGGACCAACACTATTTATTATGTAATATTATTAAGTATAATTAGACACATTAGAGGACTAAATGTGTGATCACCTCACATCTCTTCATCAAGGTGCTACACTCCGCGACACTGGAAGAAAAGAAAATCTTATTAATGGCATCCATCCCGAATGTCTCTGGATGAGGAGAGATCTTTGGTGTGTGACGACCAAATATGAAGAGAAACAACGCCAACCTCTATCACAGTCTGTTTTTTTTTAATTTTCTTTTTTATTTCAAATTGTACATAGGCCACTTCTAAAGGTTGTTTTTGAAAGACGCCATTCGTTTCATTAAAGCTGTTTTTACCACCTGCTTATGTCATTAACACCTCATGGCTCACCCCACCCCACTCTGCCACCTGCGTACCATGTTAATTTAAATTTCTCCTCAATGACGAGAACATGTCGCACACTTTGAATTCACCCGGGGAGTCGGAGAACAGGCTGGTGGCTGGCCAGACCAACAAAACAGGAAATCAAAGCATGTGTCAAAGAAGATCCCACATTTTGCAGCACGATTTCATTTCCACCGGTGTCTTGACACCCATTCCAGCGCTCGGTTATAGCTTCCCGATGAAGATTCTGCACACACACACACAAAAAAAAAGGGCGATTCACGACCAGCTGTGCATGGCTCTGGGACAGACGAGAAGCTGCAGGGACCTCTGGTGTTAGGGGCGAGTTGTGCCACACAATACAAGAGACTTTTACAGCTTTGTGCGTCTTCTGCCGTGCCACGTTTGTCAGTGTGGGCTGATTGATGACCTCTCCATTCGTCGATTGTCTGCAGATGTCACGAAGCGCCGTGTGTAGTATACAATATAACAACATACATTTTCAGAGAGCAGAACATGTAATTACAAAAAATATGTTTTAGAAATAAAAAAAATAAAAACCAATTTCTCTCATGAGAAATGTAATGTGTCTGTGTAATTCGGGTCTGACTTTGTACACTCGTGTCTGGAGAGGCTGCGGGTTTTCATTCCAAGCAGACATTCCAGCTGCAGATTTCTCCCATTATAGTTCCTCCTCTGCGGCTCAAGGAGCGAATCAGTGGGAAACATGTCTGCTGCTGCAGCGTTTGGTTCCAAATGAGAACCTGCAGACGGCTCAGGCCGCCGTGGCGCATCAAGAGGCCAACGTTTCAACAAAAGAAGGATTTCACGTGTTTAGGTTGTTTTATGCTTTAAACTAGAGCTTACAAATAGCCCCTTCCCACAAATTCAAGGAAAGTTATGACAACACTGAATGGTCTAACTCTGTTCAGTGACAGCCCTGTCTTCGGCTGGGAACCACTAATGGAGACCGAGGTGTCAGGAATGCTGCAGGACAGTTGCGCAGGTGTCAGGTGTGTGTTACCTATCGGCCGCCACTTCCTCTGAATTCCAGCAGAAGGGGGGACACAGAAGTAATTCCCATCCAGAGGGTGCAACCTCTGGAAAAAAAAAAAGGGGAGGAGGGGGGAGTAGTCACTATTGTGTGGCAACTCTTTCATCAAAGCGCCTCAGTAATCACCTGTCAAAAGAAACGGAAGGAATCTCATCCTAATGACCCCGAGGCTTCAGAGATGAGCCCTGACGTCTGACCCTGATGTCTTGTTTTGTAAGCTAAGAAACACACACAGGTAGTGAGGAACGGGGGTGAAATACACTGCAGCAGCTTCACCTTTTTTTATTTATTTTTTTTTACAAACATCTGCAGTTGCAAAAGGGGCCACATGCCTTGTTTGGAGTTGCCAGGATATCCTATACTCACCGCAGCTGCAAATACATGGTAAACAAGATCCCTCTTTGCCCAAATAAACACCATTAATTAATAAAAGGTGCATTTTAGACAGTAAAACCGTCTTCTTGTCAAGCAGGCGCCCTTAAGGCCAATCGCATCTCGGTTAGGTAAAAGGTCACTGGCCATTATCGAGAGCTGCACCTCTCATTTGTCGGTTAGGAAAACAATTAGGGGGGGGGCGGGGGATCACGCCTGTCTCCCTAAACACGGCGTCTCCTGTCGCCCGAGTCAGCAGATAGGAGAGTTCAGGGTGACAGCAGGAATCCACGGTGAAAAACAAGAGTCTCTCCATGGGGAGAGTGCTGCGAGGTGGGGAGACGCCTCATCCCTGCAGCAGCAGCTGCTGCTGCAAAGGTGTTGGAGAAGCCAACTGAAAGACAGCGACTGGTTTGATGATTACGGTTCGATTACCTGTTCTTCCGTGGGATAAAAGAAGCCTTCTATTTTCTCAGCTAACGCTACACGTTACACGTGCTTTATTGTTGGTTATAAACTTGCGTGTTGAGTGATAACTCATGCAGCGTTGTTACAGTTGTCACACTGCATCAGTTTCAGTCGAGCAGCACACTGAATTACAAATTAAAACCTCATTACTGGGAAAGAAAGAAAGGCTGACAAAACAGTTGGATCCTGCTCACTATAGATTGTGACTGAAATGACTTAAATTACCTCATTTGAGATATTTGCACACAGTTCTGACACATTTTTGTTCCAAAGTAATGACGGAAGATACCAAACAAGCTATCCAGGAAAAAAACAACATCTTTACAAAACTGGTATTTGTTGGTGTTAAAGCTGAACTCACTAATGTTATAAATTGTTGAATATAGTATATATAGAGGAATCAGGTCAAATTGTCATGAATCTCAAAGCATTACAGAGTGAAATTGTTCCAGTAGAACCAAATCTGATTCTGATATCTGATTACAACAGTAAAAATCGGAATAATCCAAAAATCTACAGGCTGTTTAATGACTAATGGTGGCGGTGCGCTGGAAGGCCCCACACACACTTTGACCATTAAGCAGTGGCTTCTGACCTTTTGTTGACATACCAGTTTGGTTACACTTTACTTGAAGGGATCTGCATAAGAGTGGCATGACACTGTCATGGATGTGTCATAAACATAAACAAGTCATAAACGTTTATGACATAACACTTCTGTCATTAAGTGTCATTCAGTTTTTGTCATGACAAGTTAGGGTTAGAGTTAGGGTTAGGGTTCATGTGTCATGACAGTGTCATGTCACTCTTATGTAGATACCTTCAAGTAAAGGGTTACCCATAGTTTATATGGAACTTTCAACAGCCCGCATCAATGGTGCTAGACAGGTGAATGTGGATATGTGGCTTTTAATGGCAGAGACATTAAAAGGCCCACTGTGACTACAGTTGCCAGGGGAGTGAGGGGTGATATTGTTTTTCGTATGTATATATGTATACATATGTATATATGTATACATATGTATGTATATGTATATATATATATGTATATATAGTCCTTATTACATTTTAATTCAATATTACATTTTTTTTGTATTATTCTTAACTGTAACATGCTGCTGATTGTGTTTATGTTGTCTGGTGAATAAAAAAAAAAACATTTGATCACAAAAGGATGTTTAATGACTTGGTATTTTTTTGGTTGTGTGCCACGACTTACAGCCAGCATCTGATCCTGCATGCGGCTTCTTGTTGCGCAGCATGGCAGCTCACCGTGCTGCGGTCCCTCACAAACACACTAATCACACAGATCATGACAACAGAGAACACTTGGAGACAGGACATTTATATAAATCAAGTGCAAATACATACACAAAGCAGCATTTGAACAATAGTGCTTGTATAAATCTCTTTGAATGACCTTTTTAAGAATTTAAATTATCCTTACTGCAATTTTAATCTGTGTGTATATATAAAGTATTCACTTTGTCGGATTACAAAAATGTAGTTTAAAAAGAGTAAATGCACTTCCACAGAGGTGGAAGCAAATCTAAAAGATGACTCCTTTAACGTGTTAGGTATTTGACTAGATGAGATAGAGTGACTGACAAACTGCTTCCAGTTCCAGGGAGCCACAGCAAAGACTGGGATTTAAAGGGAGTTCATGATATATTGATTTATTGTGTTACTGACCTGCCAAGAGATTACGGGCGGAAAATAGCACTTGTGCTACAACCTGGTACAATATATCTCTCCATGTTCTTATACAACGTTAATGTTAACTTGTGCATTGTCCCTGTTTAAATAAATGAAATGAGGTTTTTAATACAATAAAAAAACAGTGTCATTGGATGATTTCAAAGGAGTTCCGTTTTGAAAATGAATATAGTTCACAGGTCCAAGTTTAAAAAGGTTTTTTTACGGCTTTTAGGGGCAATAGAACAAAATCAGACTGAGTTACATTTTCAATTGGCTGAATTTCTGTCAGGACCCCTACCAGGGTCACAAGATGACTGCCCAGGTTAGAAATAAGAAAAAAAATACATAAATAAATTCTGATCAACAAAATGATGTTTATTTTTCAGACTTTTCTCTAATCTTTGATTCTTTCTTGTGCAATTCTGTAGTTTTACCCCTCCAGGCATTTGACATTGGATTGTTGGGTTGGATGTTGCTTTAAAAAGTTCCCATATGGTGCAAATGTTTTTTTATGCATAAACGTTACAGACATACTGTAGGTATAAGTGTCACCATATTAAATGAATAAAGGGAATGAAAGAGAAGGTTGGGAAACCCTCATTAAATTAAAAACAAGGGCAAAAAACTTTCACTACTTTCAATACATTTCACTAATTTATCCTGATTTCATCTACAAGTTACAAATACAACCCAGACCACAACTTCAATCATTCAGACATGTCCTGATCCTAACTCCATCCACCCATTTTTATTTCTCATCTTTGTTCAAATTAATCTACAGTTAATTGGCGGCTCGTTGTGAAAAAGAAAGAAAGAAATCAGACAAGCTCATAGCTAACCAGGCCTCTCTCTGCATGCAAGATGGAGCAGGTAATCAGCTATTTGTTAAGTGTCCATGTTATCACAGTGATAATACTTTCGGAGGCGTCGATATGATATTTTCCTACATCACAGTATGTCACCATGTGTTGTTGCTTATTTAATAACCGTTGTCTTGGCGTAAACAACATGCCTTCCTCTGTAAGCGTATGCTTACTGCTCATTGGATAACGCAGCCAAGTTTACCATCATTCTTTCACTGGCAGCTTTTTTTTGGGGAGGGGGGGGGGGTTTGAACCTGCGGAGGGTCCTATCTTCCCGTGTCGGGCAGTAGAAGATCACTCACAGGCCTTTATTGTACGTCACAATCTTACAATCTGTTGCCATGGCGATCTCCGGCTCGAGCTGATTCACACTGATCTGTGGGAATCAAAGCAGAACAAAAAGGTCAACAGTGCAACTAGGAGAGAGGAGACTCGTCACAGGCTGTCAGATACCAAATGTTCACATATATACACGCAGCATGTGTACACCGTAGACGCGTCCATAACCATATACTGTACATGAGCCGCTACTTAAAGATTTGAATCCGTTTCATTTGTAACTAAATAATTCTTAAAGGCTTTAAATGTTCGGTATTTACCGCTAATGTGCAAAAAGAGCCAATTTGGCAGATAAAAGTCTAATTTGAGGTGTGCATCTCCTAATATTTGAACCAGAGACAGATGGCTGTTTGGAGTTGGAGGCAGAATTTTAATCAGACATCTTGGTAGGTGTGAAATGGGGAAGTGGGACAAATTGAGTAGGCAGGGGGTCCAGGGGAGCAGGGCATTCATGGGGACTTTTTTTTTTTAGGGAGTTCTTTTCTTTTTTTTTCACCTGCTATCTTTGCGAAAGTGCAAAAAGGACTTGTGAGGGAAAAACAGGCCCCTCAGTGGAACGGGAGGCAGCTTTTCACAGGACTGTTGGCGCCACATATGTCTGAAGTTTTTTGCCATATGGCTGTCGGAGCTATTTCCAGTGGTAATTAAATCCTAAACATTTTAAAGCCAGAGCTGGTTGGCTTGTGTCAGAAAGTCATTTGGCAGAGAGGAGACAAAGAGAGAGATGGAGTGAAAAACAAAACCAAAGCCATTTAATGAGTAGAATGACACAAACCGAGGCTGAAGTTAGATCTCAGCCTGCTAGCATCAATGAATGAAGGCAATAGACTGTGGGCAGATAATAGATAATAGAGCAGGTTGAGTCTCAGGGGGCTACGCCTCATTAGGAGAGAGCCTCTGTACGGCGCAATGGGGAATGGTGGAGAGGTCAGGAGACTCCGGTCATCAACATCACTCATTCAAACACAGTCATGGCTAGGGCCGCGCCATATGAGGAAAACATGCGATAACGACACTACTGTGATAAATAAACTCAGTTCTGCATTTCTGCTGCTCTCAATATTCTGCTGAAATACAACAAATTGCTTGTTGAATTTCAAACAAACAAAAGGAAATCATTTCCAACATTCTTTTAATGAACAAATTGAACTTTGAATTGAACATAAAAGGCACCACTTAAGAAAGAATGACAGTTACATATTAACATGCAGTTTTCTGCTATTTTCTTTCAACTTACACAAAAAAAATCTCTTAAGTGTCTATTGCGAATGCGGTATGTGGCAGCCTTTTGCGATGTGGTTATTGCGCAAGTTGATATTGCGATGACGATAAAAAAGCAATATATTGTGCAGCCTTAGTCATGGCAGACATGAGCAAAGCAGATATTTAATATAGGGGTGCAACTAACGATTATATTCATTATCCATTAACCTGCAGATTATTTTCTAGATTAATTATTAATCATTTGGTCTATAGAATGTCAGAAAATAGTGAAAATTGTCCATCCCAGTTTTTCCACAGGGATGTCTTTAAATGTCTTGTTTTGTCCAAAACCCAAAGATATTTAGTTTAATATGATATAAAACAGAGAAAAGTAGGAAATCTCCATATTTGAGGCATAAAAAAACAGCACTTTCTGCCCTTTTTTGCATGAAAAATGACTTTAATATTTAATGATATTTATTTTTCTGTCGATCAACTAGTTGATTAGTCGATTTGTCCTTGCAGCTCTAATTTATTACAATCAGGAAACATTCACTGCACGTGATCGCAAGTAAACACATTACATCTTTGATGTCATTTTTCAGTTTTTCAAGAATCGGTTTAGGAATCGGAATCGTTTTAAAAGTACCGGTTCGGCATCGGAATCGAAAAAAATCCAACCGACACCCAACCCTACGTACCTGGGCCATCTGTGGGAAGAGACTGATGGCGAGAGGCAGAGCCAGGCCGAAGGCAGCGAGGCACACCAGACTGTGGACGGGCAGGACAAGCCTCCGCCGTATCTGCAGGACAGGGAGCCTGGAGGGACACAGGAACACGTCACTTCATTCACCTTCCAGTTCATGTACAGACACTGGTTGTGGTGGTGGCACTACCAAAGTATCCTCCACAAACTTACACAATAACCAGTACTTCACATGGTAGAGCCACAGCAGTCAAAGCCAATTAATACTGGATTTAATTTAGGTTTACTTTTGGGGGGCTTTTTTTTTAATTAGATAGTGTTGATAGACAGGAAAGAGGGGAGAGGGAGGGGATGACACACAGAAAAGGGCCGCAGGTCAGATTTGAACACCGGTCGCTGCCAAGGACTCAGCCTACATGGGGCGCACGCTCTACTGGGTGAGCTACAGGTCACCCCAATACTGGACTTTTTTTACGCAGATACCAATACTACAAATATCTGCAACAAGCAGGAGTTAAAGCAAATGTTTGAAATGTCAAAATACAACACTGTTAGGAGAAATAAACCCTGGAAATTAGTCCTATTGCCAAAACCAATTTCAGACATGAGGTATGGTCACCCACTGGCAGAAAACATCTTGACAGGAAGTGACAAATCTAAGAACATCATTCCCTCCATTTAACGCAAAATGCAGAAATATCAACCTTCCATGTCAAAATCAAAGTCGGGGATTTCATTCACGATGTCTCGGAGACGATTTTGTACAGATGAAGAGACTTGATGTCACAGCACACAACCCTTAATGTCTTCATTAGATCATCAACCCACTGTCACAAAGATGGCACATCGGCGCTTAATTATGAAGTGTGAATTGTACATTTCCTGTGGATCAGAAGGTGAACAGAGCAAAGTTTTTAAACACAACTTGGCTGTTCAATTAACAGATGCAATGGCATCTCTTCAGGAACATTTAGCTCAAAGAACCAACACAAAACTACAAACCTCCGATGAAATGCACCATTACACTGTATTACCAAACGCTCCTTCAAAAACAGCTTTTCTCTGTTCACGCAACGTTTGACTCAACAACCAACAGTTAAATAACATGTAAAAGCTTTTTTTTTTTTTTATTCCAACTTATGTTTACAGTTCAATCTTTGCTTTTATTAGTTTCATTTGGCTTTTGTGTTGTTAACTTAATTAATCCCTTACAAATGTACTGTAACAGTTTAAAAAAAAAAGTACTGCCATCAATTACAAAAGCTGCATTTTCTTCATCTGAACAAAACACGTTAGGGACGTTTTAAAGCTCTAGCTCCAGAAATATATTTTCTCGTCTCAGCCCTTATTTCTCCTCCCTCCTCGCTGCCCTCCGTAGGATAATCCCCTCTCCAGTGTGCGGGACAGTGAACTCAGCAGGAGCTTGAGAACGAGCCGCTCCGTCTCTCCTCCACCAGCGACGCCTCTCCCCATAACGAGGAGAGCTACTGCCTAATTATGGAGCTCATTAACACATATGGCTGCCATGGTTTAATTAGGCTACATACACGCACACACACACACACACACACACACACACACACACACACACACACACACACACACACACACACACACACACACACACACACACACACACACACACCCCTTAGAACTGGGTTACAAAGTAAAATGGGAGAAAAGTTGTGAGGTATGAAAGTGATGAGGGAAGGTTTAGACACAAGTTTAAAAACCTTCAAATCAAGTGAAAAACTCGATGTTATCCTAAATTAATGACACAATTTGACGCAATACTGGTTGTGTTCACATGCACTGAATAACCCGGCTAGCGGCCGTATTCTGGTTCTCTCCCGGGAGTACCTCTTTGCATGAACCTCTGACGCCGTGACTGAGCCTCTCTGTTGCCATCAAAAAGAACAATTCATAGAAGATCCCTGCTGACTTATGTTGTGATACACAAATGTATTCTTCGATCATATGGGCAAATCATGTATGACATTCCCCGAACGCCAACTGTCTTCGGTGAAAGTGCCTTTAAAGTTTTTGCACCTGCATCTTGGTATAAATTGCAGAATCATCTTAAATTAGACTAACCTACCAACAATGACACAGTTTAAAATTAGGATATAATAGGACTATTTGAGTACTAAATGCACATGTGCTGTTACTGAGCACTGCTGGTGATTATGTTGAGATGATGTTAAATTGCCAACTGTCTTTTTCTGTTTTATGTTGTTTGTTTTGCACTGTATATTTTTAATATGGAACTATTATACTGCTGTCCTGGCCAGGACTCCCTTGAAAAAGAGATTCTGAATCTCAATGGGATTATTTCCTGGTCAAATAAAGGTTAATAATAATTTTAAAAAAAAATAGATACACAGATACAACAGCCACTGAATAGCTATAACAGAACTACATTTCTCAATTTCAAGAGCAACAGCAGTCGTAAGTAGGTTCCACTTATTTTACTGAGAAATGATAAATACAATACACAATATAGTTATATATAGTGCTAAATGGGAGTCGGTTTGCATGAAGGCCACACATTAATGTGATAGAAATATTAAAGCAGTATCAAATACTTATGGCGCTTTTTAAACCTTTTTTTTTTTTTTTAATTCACCTTTCGCTCAGTTATTTTGTAGTTTTGCAGAGGCTGCTGTACTGTGTACACAGAGGTATGTGAACCAGAACAATTACACCGTAAAGCAAGTTTCTAATTACCACACAAAACAAACACCTCATGAAGGAGGTGGGGGTGATGATTAGCATGAAAATGCAACGGAATTAAATAAAAGCCAGAAAGCGTTTCTTTGTCAGCGGCAGAAGAAGCTGTCGCTTAAATTCTGTAGCCGTTAGAGAGTTCCAGAGTTCTAATGTACACATGCAACATTATAGTTACCCCGTAGAATACCTAGCCACTAGTAGAGCTATGGAGCAGTGTTTTTCACGACTGGGTCCTGTTTTATATTGTGCACAGCGTCGAGGACACACATGGCAAAGCGACACACACGTTTCCTGACAGTGGCTTCATGCTGTTGCACTGCTCTGCGGAGGTAAAACACCGTGGGACTTAATAATGCGCCAGCAAACGCAAGGAAGAAGAAAACATGGATGTAAACAATGCAGGATTTAAAATACTAATGCTTTATGGGGTAGGAAATGCACCCAACACACCTCACAAATCAGTGAAGCCTACCTTTTGGCAATATTGTTTTTATGTATCACGTGTTTAACTTGCTTTATTTATTTATCGTTTTTTGGGGGGGGGTTTATCGTTAAACTGTTTCTCCATCCAATTTCGAGACAATATACTGTATCACATTATTTATTGTTATCCTAATATATATAAAAAAAAATACATAACATGATAAAAGATTTTACCTTTTATTTTTTTACCCGTTTCCAACTAATTGAGCTCGGCTCTACATCTGGTTACCGCAGTACTCGGGGTGAAGTGGAGATTCTCAGTGCAGGCACATGGAGCTTTAAAATCTAAAAAACAAGTTTAAGTTCTGAATACACTTTTGGGTCTGTGTCCTCTCCTCTCACAGCCACCGAGGCACATGAACATGAAGGCCAGAACCTGCTGTCAGTGCCCTAAACCTGCTCTCAGCAGTGTAATCCATCATGGAGGGGCCGCGCAGGGACCCATCTCTGTCTCCTTGTTCCCGCTCCATTGAGAGCCAGTGAAGGCAAGCTGACATAGAGGATAGCTGAGCACTACCCCAGTCCACCTCACAGCCCTCTGCTCTCTCTCTCTCTCTCTCTCTCACATACACTCTCTCTCTTCGTGGTGAGTCATGCAGCTGCCAGGAATCCCAAACACACCTGGGCAGCCGGCCCCCCTGTCTGAGCCCGCCTGCTCCGAGCGCTCGGAACAAGTGCTGTCAAGGATTTACAAAGACAGCTGCATTCCTCGGCACACCACAGGCACAGTCAAGCCATCGATCACGGGACGTGCGTATAAACACGTTGCATCATTAAGACATCATTACAGTCATATCACACAACACGGAATCTCAGTGGTGGGAAAGGGTCATCGACTGCAATAGCAGTTCTGACCATGAAGGAATCGGCGACTCGGAACTATTGAAGTTTTCATTTTTGAACTTTCATTAGGGCTCATTTTAATTTTTTATTAATCTAACTTGTATTATGGCAGAATACTTTCATTACACTATTTATTAACAATTTTAATTAAGAAAATGTTCCTTTCTAACAGACTGATACAAACGAGGATTCAAGATGTACAGAGTCTTGGTTGGTTTTTCTTTCGAAAAATGCTTTTGCCCTAATCAAGATATGCATGGAACGTGTGCAACAGCAGCAACATTTGTATTTGAAAGAAGCAGAAGTCACCACAGCCTAATAGACAAAGAAAAGGGCGCCACCTACAGAAACTTGATCAGCAGAAAATCCAGGGGAAAATAAATAGGTTAAAGCAACACTAGGTAACTTTTCCCGCTTCAGTCCCCCTACAGGTTGGAAGCTGAATTGTCCATTACATTACATTATGCAAGTTTGCCAGATCGGGTAGCGGATCCGTAGTTCGAATGAACTGGACACAGCTGTAAACACAGCATTCAGAGTTGGCCCCTCCTCCCCGGCTCAACGAGCCAGAGAGAGAGAGAGAGAGAGAGAGAGAGAGAGAGAGAGAGAGAGAGAGAGAGAGAGAGAGAGAGAGAGAGAGAGAGAGAGAGAATTAAGAGAGGGAACGCCGAACAAAGTAGTAAATCGAAGTAACAAAACGTTTTATGATAGTTTCCACAGCAGTTACGTTCTAAAGTACAAATAAACACACACACAAACACACACAAACACAGAGACACACCACTGTGGGAAGGTGCCACATTGTCGGATGTTGTGTGAATGCAGAGCTTCATCCCGTATGTGTCGGACTCCGAGGGGTGTGACAAAGCGACGGTATTGGGAATTAGAACAGGCTGCACAACCTGCAAGCTGTTATTGGCTGGGGGTTACACACCCACATGGGGCCCAAAGGCTCTTTGCTGACGCCCATAAACGTCCCGCACACAGCAAAAAAGAAAAGACAAACTACACGCAGAGGGCAGGGTCTGTACATTGCTTTTTAGTAAAATCCTGCATATTATACCTTTAAGGAAGACAACTATCTGAGTGAATTGCCTTTCTAAGACGAAAAGCCATAATGAATAGATGCGGCTCTGCTTTTAGTATGTTTTTCTGTTGTTTATTAGTTACAGTAAAATCTGAGTGTCTCTGTTTTGTGTAGTCTCTGTGACAATAGAGGCTGTAAAACTCCACAGCAATGACCACTTTTTTAAAAAGTGACAGTAAAACAAGATCCTTATGATTAATACCTTGAATTATCTTTAATATACAGTGGACACCATTATTGAAACCCAGGCTGCTTATTAGAGTAAAGAACAAGGTTGAGTGCATTTTAAATAAAAATGTAAAATTAAAAATGACAATGTGGTTGCCCCCTTTATCACTAAATCTTTGTTAACCACAGTCCCTCTACTGTATATCTATATCTTTTAGTCGAAGCCAAACAAGCTCATTAAGTTTGAGAAAACGGACCAATTCATGAACGATAAAAATAATGCACTCTCTCACTTTTCCAGTGCAGCCATGACGATGGGAGGGAGCATCAGAATGGGCATGGGGAGGACCACCCTGGTCAGAGCTGTATCTAAAAGTGCCTATCACAAAAATAAGAAGAAGACACATTTAAAGGAAAGCAAGAAGGAAAGATCAACTATTTGAATTCTGTCCATACATTTACAGTGAGCTCCATATTGCATTCACAAACATGACATCAATCACTAATAGTGAACTAACAAAGGTGCACCTGAAGAATTCCCATCAGATAAAAAGCAACGTACATGCCTGGCAGCCACTTTCGACGTTCCCACCACGGTCCCGTTGTCGTCCAGCACGCTGATGCCCTCCGACAGCTCAGAGTGTCTCATGAGCACCACGTTGCAGACATTTGCACTCGCTGTAGGGAGGGGAGAATGTTTTTAAAAATTAAAGTGAAGCGTTTCACCTCGAGGAATCTGACATATTTTATCAGTTCACAAATGAGCAAAATTGTCTTTTCACTCTCTGGTCGGGGTTTAGGATCAGGCAGCCTGTGCAGTGCTGTTGGAGCAGGAAGAGGCTCCACTGCGACAGGTACTGTAAGGATGAGGGATTACATCTTGAGTATTTGGTCAAGTTGTTGAGTGAGCTGGAATTTTATGGAAAGACGGAAAGGATGAGCGCAGAATCATTTTAGAATGTCAAGCTGTCAACATTTCAAGTTTTGTACTTCCTGCGTTAAAAAATGATCTGGCTATATTTTGAGTTGACAGAATAATTATTCCATAACCAGAAAACGGGTTTGACAGCTTAAAGAAGTCAAGATTTTGATGGACAAACTGTTTTCTCAAATTTGCGGCACACACACCGACGTTCTCCTCAGGATGAATTCTAATAACTTTGGTAATCCCCTAAATTTTCATCTACTCTTCAGGTCAAAATTATGATTCGTGATCACGGAAGGCTTGTATAATGTGGATGCCCGAAGGTTTTGTTTTAATTACTTAGAATTCCTCATGGGAGGCGGCAGAAACTGCACACTATAGCTTTTTAAACCTCAGCATGTTATTGTTGTCATTGTGACAATGTTAGCAGGATGACGTTAGCATTAGCTCAAAGCACCGCTGTGCAGTCTCACAGAGCTGTAGAGTCTTGTTTTGCATGAAATCACCTTTGCCCTCTCTTGCCTTCTTTAGAAAATGTATATCTTTTAAGGAAGCTAAGATATATGTAAGTAGTAATTCAAGTTTATTCATATAGCACATTCACAGACAGTCACAAGGTATGATAAATTAATAAATTAAAACCCATCAATAAAAATCACAAAGGCAAGGAACATAAAAATACATAGTAATATAACAAAATAAATATTAATACAAAATGATATAAATAATTTATATTGTGATGAAAATATCTACATTTTACACACTGAACTCCTGCTCTTGCTTTACTCCGTGAAAAGCCCCAATGTGGTGCATCAGTGCCATGTCATGGTTGTCACAATCTGTGTGTGTGTGTGTGTGTGTGTGTGTGTGTGTGTGTGCAGCAACGAGCACCGTGACCAAGGTGACTGATGGGTCGACAAACAGCAGGGTTGTTACCCTGTGATTTATTCACGAGAGCCAAAATGAACACAAATGTATGTTAATATAGATGGACCTTTCTCCTTGACTCTAACAGGAATAAGAAAAACTCATTTTAGAGAGTTTAGTGGTGGCGCCTCAAGCTTTTTTAATTTAAGACAACAGCGTTGGGAGTTATCTTTAGTAAGGGCTGCAGGGCTCGCAGGGCGCTTTGTGTGGGGAATTCAATTGACTGAGCAAATAGCTCTTTTACCTACAAGGGATTTTTTTTTTTTTATCCAGACCAATTAATAGAGGGACAGATTGGGATTTTGGCGAGGAATAACAGAAACTACAGCAAACAGATCAAATAATAATAAAAAAAGAAGTAATAAAGGCATCAAAGTAATTATAAATGGAATGGAAGTCATGTGGCTGTCATTTGTAATTAGTTAAAATAATTACATTTATGTTCATTCTAATTGTCATCTAATAACCCGTGGCACACTCATGGAAATGCTTTAAAGAACTTTTCATGTAATTACTTAACAATTAATAATAATTAAATAATGATAAATATTTCCAAAAGACAACAAATTAATTATCCCCATACATTTCTGACGGCATGGCTCTCCCTCCAGTTAAGGTCTTCATAATCTAATTGAATGACAGGCCGCTGCTTGATTAGGTTATTACAAATAAATCTAGCCTTAAGTAAGCAAACAAAATGAAGCGGGTGAAAATTCAAACAGCACTTTCGTTTCGCTCGCTTCAATTAGCCATTTTAATTACCTTATATACGGACCTAGCAAAACAACAACAGCAACAACAATGAACAAACATAAATCAGGTAAATGAGGCCTTGACATAGACGCCACTTTATGGGTAATTATCCAATTTGTTTGTGGCAGCAGAGTTCTAACAAGCAGCCAATTACCAGGCAAAGGCTGCGCAATAGAAACCTGTTGATTTAATTAAAAGAAGCGCCATGGTAAGAAAGGGGAAAAGGGGGGCTAACAATTTAATTATGAGCCAGCAGCATTCTGGGACACGGGTCTATACCCCTGGGTGTGTTTGCGGGGAGAGAGGCATTAAAATCAGCTTTGTGGCTTCACACACGCCTGACAAAGCGAGCTCACAACACGTCTCTAACCCCGCAGAGAGGAAAACCAGCGGCTAGCTGTGGTTGGCTCTCATACAGACATTTAGGATGACCACAGAACAGTTTAAAAAAAAGGTGGACACAACATTTATCAACATTCAAGAAAAGAATGGGTTCATAGCTGAATATTTATATTAGGTCTGTCATTTTCATTAATTGTGTACATCATAAAAATAGAACAAGCACCAAGGAAAACAGGCATGAAAAATCCAGCAATATTTGTATAGGACTACAATTTTATTTGTAGTTACAAAAAGGGGTTGAGAAAAAAAACTAATTATAACATTTTTGTAAGCTGCATATAATTTTAGATTACTATACACACAGCATGCTACACATTAACATGCTCCAAAGACAGGGAAATTGTGAACATGCTAACAAGCAAACAATATATAAGAAATGTTCCATACCTAATTAGATGTTTAAGTTTATTCCAGACCTTGGAAACAAAGGCTTTCAATCACAACTCTGTCATTGTCATTTCGCTGATAAAGGCTAATTTAAGATTATTTTGTTACATATATGAGATGTTTGTGTGATATTATGATAACCACAAGCTTAAAATGTCATCATGCTCACAAACGTCATTTTCTACTCACACCTGCCACCTTGGAGGTTTATTTTAAGCCTGGAGAAACTTTAGTCATCCTACTCCAGTCAGTAAGTTAAGTTAACACTCAAACACATCTCTATTGTGAACTCAAACTTATACTAATTTTGTTTAAAAGGCCATTTTGGTAGAGGACTGGGCTGGACCCCTGTCTGTCCCATCAAGTGTTTGGCTGAGCTCTTTGAACTTACCCACTGCTGGGAAGGGGATGAACCTCTGCACCAAAAGCCTGGTAGTTGGGCTAAGGCGGCTGGCTTTCTGGATTAACACCTTCAACCCGACCTGAAGGAAAACCAGACGCACAATCAGCCACTGACTTTCTGTTCAAAGGCCAATGATACACACACCAAGTAGCGCAAATTCATATTTAAATATATACAGCACTGAAACAAAAAACAAGCCAGCGTTTAAGTGTCAGAAATGGTATGATTGTGTAAACGTGACAAAGATCCCCGGCTCTGTGCATAAACCAGGCACAGTACTGTATTCTTAACACACTAGAAGGCTGTAGTCAAAAGTGCTCTCAGATAACACACCACCACGCCACTCCAGCCTTCGGCTCTCCCCAGCCCTGCGGGGGGGTCGTCACCAGAGCAGACGTTTAATTGGAGAGCTCCTGCCCCCCTCCCTGCCTGTCGTTCCACCCTCCAGACACCCCGCAATTTTTTTTTCTGTGCTTGTTGCCGTTGTCAACCCTGAGGGCAGCAGCCGGATGAGCGCCCAGCGGGACCAGTAATTGGCTCAGTTTGAGCCCTGTGTCCACACTAAGGGCTGTGTCAGGCAGGTGTGTGAACGTGTGTTATACTCTTTTGACATTTGAGTCTTTGATGACATAAAAGTAAGAAAAAAAAAAAGGTCCAACTGATAAAAGGTATTGTGATGGCTGGTATGCGGAGGTTTATACTAATATTCTTAGAATTTTCTTGTCAAAACAACTGAAATTGTTTGGGGTTTCACCTATTCCTGCCAGGGTGGCAAACCATCTCAAACAACAGTTAAACCTTTAAATTACGCACTTAAGCCCAGATTAATGACATTTGTATTGGTTTAGTGGGGAGACTAGGGGAACCTTTGGTATATATCACAACTAGACAAACTAGTCTGCAAAGAAAACACAATTTGACTGAATGGTTTAACAGACTTTTATGTAGAAAGAAACCTCCTGTTCTTTTTGCAGTCGACAAAAGTCCAGTATTATGCTGATTTACTGGTCTGCCCCTGGTTTAAGAGACGCAATGGATCATCAAGTGACTCGGTTATTGCTGTGCGATGACACTCACAAGTCACTGGAGTCACAGGGCCTGTTCAGGCAGAGCAGAGGCATTATGGGAACTCACAGCAATAGAGACCGCGCTGGTCACCGCTCCGAGGTATCCCTGGACGAATTTGGAAAATGGAGCAGGCTGAAGTGGAAAATAAGTGAGATTACAAAATGAAAGCATTGCATGCAGCTCTGTTCATATGCAGTATCTGTCTAAATGGGACTGGGTCCCTTTACTGAGACAGTACCTTGGAGGCGTTGCGGTTGCAGTAGTTCACACAGGCATTGTGACTCTGGTTTAACGACTGTAAGGAGGAGAGGAAGGCAAAAGAAGAGGATTGTGTTAGTTAATGTGCTGATACACCTGATGCATTATTCTGTGATTACATTTAGCATTTGCAACGTTATGTTCCAGTCTGATTAATTAGTTTGAACAAATGGGATTATGGAGGTTCTTGAGCCTGGAAAAGCTATTATGTAATTAGATTTGTTTTTTTTCATACACAAATGTAGATGTAAAACATAGAAATGCTCTTAAAGTTGCAATAAACCATTTAGGTACTGTAACCCCAAAATTCCACGAGGCGCAGATGCACCGTGTTCCGGTTTTGTCCCGTCGTCTTCCCTGCATCATACCAAACCGGGAGCATCCGAAGCGGAGCGTTTTGCCTGCCCGACTCGAGCCCTTCCACTCCATGCGGCTCGCATCAAAAATAGACCTGGCGCTTAATTTCAGCAGAGCCAATGGAGTGACGCTTGTAATAACAAGCATTGTCTGGAGTGGCAGCTATTGTTGGCTGGGGCCGCGGCGCTACTGGAACGCAGCGCAGACGCGCATGATGGAATTTAGGGTTAAGATTTCCCCATCCCTGGACGCCCGGATAGCTCAGTTGGTAGAGTGGGCGCCCGCCCATATATAGAAGTTTACTCCTTGACGCAGCGGGACAGGGTTCGACTCCTACCTGCGGCCCTTTGCTGCATGTCATTCCCCCCTCTCTCTCCCCTTTCATGTCTTCAGCTGTCCTATCAAAATGAAGGCTGAAAATGCCCAAAAAATAATCTTTAAAGATTTCCCCACAACAAGGCCACCATCAGCTACCTCCTAAATATCCCAGTGAGTCCAGATGTAGCTCAAACTTCATATACTAGTGTTTCCCTGAGCCCAAGGCCGTCTTGAGTGAGTAGAGCGGTCAAAAGTTCTGGAAAAAGCTACTGGGTGATCCTTGAGTTCAATATTTGTATTTTATTGTAGAAATGAGATGATGGTTTTAAACAAGTCTTTGTCTCACATCAGCAGTATTTCTATTAGTTTCTTCTTCTCCACAAACCCCACTACTTGATATCTTTTTTTTTTTTATCTAAAAGTTTTAAACATAAAAATTGCAAAGTTGATGAAAAGTGGGTATTATTATTATTATTATTATTATTATTATTATTATTATGTCATTGATTCCTTGTGGCACCTTTTTCAGAATGCTTATTTTGCTGCTATTGTTGTCTCTTTGGCGTCTTACTGTCAAGTGTATTTCTCAAACACTTGACACTTTGTTGGTTTTACAACATCTTGCCAGGACTGCAGCAGAAAATTGGCTGGCTGGCGAACACGGGAACGTTTAATTAATTTGTGTTGTCTTTATGAAGAAATACATTAATTAATTACATAACATTGAAGAGATGTCTTGATAATATTACATCAGTCTGAGTTTTGCAGCTAAAAAGTAGGTATTACCTGCCAGAAGATAGTTGACAGCAATGTTTGATTTGGGAGAAGGAGGCCAACAACCTGCACAAAGACAAAAACCCTTTTACAAAACGACTACAAAAGTACAGATAGATTACCAAAAAGGAAAAAAAAAAACAGAGCCTAAATGTTATTTAAGAGGGCCAGTCTTGGTTTAAAACAGTTGATTTATGTCAGCGTATGATATATGATTGACTTTGCATTACTGAAAAGAATGCAAAATCCAAAAAAGGTCTTACCACTGGTGTGCCAAATGGGATAAAACCTGTTAAAAGACAGAGTCAGTATCATCTTTATTACATCAGTTTCTTTTAAATGTCCTATATTGGAGTGAGATTTCAATGTTTTTTAATTATAAAGCAGGTCAAGGTGCTATCTAAATACTGTCAAAGTATATAAATGTTTAAATAGAAACTGTGTCTTTAAACAGGCCATCAGGACATATGTATAGTATGGTTGTGATATCACAACCATACTATACATATGTAGAAAGTGGCGCTACAGTCACTCCCCGGCTGCAATGACAGTGGCACTGAGTGCAGATGCAGAGGACTTGGAAGTGCTGACCAATCAGAGCAGATTGGCTTTTTTCGGGTGAGGGCCTTCGAGAGATAGACGCCAAAACAGAGTGTTTCAGACAGAGGGTTAATACAGGTATAGTCATACAGACAGTATAATAAACATATTGTTGTTTGTTTTAACATTAAAGCATGAAAACATGTTCTAGTAGAAACCCAAAATACAAGTATGAAACTGAAAAGGAGTATAAAATGGGACCTTTAACTAGTGTTCTAGTCTGTACAGGTTAGACAGAGCAATAGGATTCTGCAAATTCCCATTTGTCTGACATTGGTCCTAACATATTAATCGCTGGTGTCTCTTTCTCCCTCCCTTTCTCCTCCTTTATTCGTTCTCTTTCACCCTCTCGCCAACACCTCAAAGTCGCCTTGCAAAAAAAGGTGCTTTGAGACTGGACCAAAAAAGAACTTCTTCAGAGAACCTCAGGAACTTCTCGGTCACCGTGGGAGAGAGCTTTTAATCAGCACCCAGCTGAGTGTGACCTTTTTCAAGCCTGAGACAACCTGAAGAACCCCGTTGAGCCGTGACAGTTCCCAGGGGTGACAGCGCCTCCATGTTGGACCACATAACAAGCCCCTAGATCCCACTTCCCCCAAGGCTTCCACATACTGTACCTGACATCCGAAAGGGCATGAGGATCTTCTCCCCTGTGTCGGGGTGGATGATGGCCTGGAATAGAAACATAATGATTAGAATCACACAACAAGGATTTGAGTTCATTCTGTTGAAATGAATTGGAAAAAAGAGTTTTGCTGTGGGGTTAAAGAATGAAGAAAGTGTTGGAAACTAATTAATATCACTTTAAAAAGGTGCTCTAAGCGATGTTACGCATTTTTTAGGCTAACATTTTTTTTGTCACATACAGCAAACATCTCCTCACTATCTGCTAGCTGCCTGTCCCCTGAACAGACTGAAAAAAAAACTGGCCTCTGTAGACAGCCCAGGCTCCACAAACGCCAACAAAAACAGTGTTCCAGCCAATAACTGACAAGAAAGATTTGGGGGTGGGGGTTGGGGGGTTTAGTAAGCGGAAGGGAGGGGGAGAGGACGGGATGAAGAGGAGGGAGGGGCGAGCTAGCCTCCGTTTTGTTTGACAATGCTTCGAACGTCAACAACAAGTGACATCACCCAACATCGCTTAGGGCACCTTTAAATATAGTGAGACTACTAAAAACAAGGTGTCAGATTATATAGTAGTTTCGCTGTATTTAAGGTGATATTAAACAGACAGGAAGTGGCTTTGAGCAACAAAGGATTATTACTTAACTCACTTATTTGTTAACCATTTTCAACTGTGTGCATTTGGATATTGTTCTTTCAAAGTATTGGTCATAAACCATAGTATGTGTGTGGCTGTGACTGTCCCCGTTTTGCTCTCTAGAATCATTTAATCATTTATTACACCAATAGGGAGTCTTAACATGTACACATTTGTGCCATTACAGTTAATTCTAATTAACTCAACTGATTGCATGAATGCCGCTGTGTCTTACATAATTACCCTGACACCTTGAATCAACTGTATTAGCACAGATCAAGGTCTGAGGGGTTGAAGCCTTTGGTATTGATATATAACCTCGCTTTTTTTCATGTTTTTGTGTGTGGGTAAGCTTTTCTTGTATGTACCTTCTCATATTTACCCACCAAAGACAAACAGCAGCGTTCTGAAATAAGATAAGACAGATGGAAATCTCTTTCCCCTACTGCTTCAATGGTGACGAGATCTGCTGATTGGAAGGAAACGGAAGGCATCCAGCTTCTTTCTGACGCTCATGGAGCCAATCTTGAACATGTGAAGTAACGTGTATGAGGGCACTATCATGTCTGAAAAGTTTCAGCTTATACCGAGTCTATCTCCACAGCCCTGTGGAGCAAGGTCTGGCTACACCACATATACATTCTGGGATAGGAGGAAAAAAAACCGGTCTGGGTTGTTTGCATTTCTTTAAACCGATCACAATGGTCCTGGGCGGCGCTAAGCTCCGGACGCAGAGACTGTGGCTCTGCAAAACTCGGGAAGGAACTTGTTTTGGTGGAACATTTACAAAAAAAAAAACGAAATGTAAAAACACATTTTGAAGAAACGGGTGAGGGGCAACTCACTAAGTCAGTATATTGAATAAGCTAAGGATAAAAAGAGTAAGTTACTCCACTTCAAACTCATTGACAGGACACTTAAAAACAAATATTTAATTCAAATCGTTACGTTTTATTTAGACGAGTCATAAACACCAGCTTTCTAAAACTCTAAGCTGTTGCTGTGGCCGTTTCCATATTACTGTAAATACCGTTTCTGTTGGTTTGACCAGCAGCACCTGCAGTCCAGTGACCGTCAGACGTCTTCCGAAGCTGCCACTTCCTGTTAATTAGCACGGATTAATGCCACTCGCCTGCTTCGCCGTCTTTGTCAGTTCAGTGTAGTAACAGTAAATGAAAGGCTTCTCTTTTAATGTTGCATTTTCCTGTTTTGGGCCATTCCGCTGTATGTTTGTTGTGTACACAGGACAGAAGTGTTGAGCTAAAGTGTAAAGACTGGTGTAGGTTTTGTTTGCCAATCCACTGACACCATACCAACCAGAGATGATACAAGATAGTGACCGTAGTGTGTGTTATGGGTTATGTAGTGATTGGGACAAAAAGTGAATGAAAGAGAGAACCGTCTTACCTGCTTAATTTTTTGAGCTTGCCAAAGCTGTAGAGACAAATAACAAATACCTTTAATGAAAAGCACTTTAGTTTGTAAGCACTGAACAGTCTCATGTATTTCTACAGGCCAGTTGATGTCTGTAATGTAAAGCCTTGAGCCTTTATTTATTTATTGGACCACGTACATGTAAACTGTTCTGAATATTTTTGAATTTTTATTAAATTCATAAAATGTAAAAACAAAATAAAACCATTTATACATGTCTTTAGTAGATATTTGGATGATTTTAGAAACGTCTCGATTAGAGCTGCAAAGATTAACTGATTAATCAATTAGTTGTCAACTATTCAATTAATCGGCAACTCTTTTGATAGATTATTCAGTTTGAGTCATTTTTTTACGAAATAAAAAGTAAAAATTCTCTGATTGCAGCTAGTTAAATGTGAATATGTTCTAGTTTCTTCTCTCCTCTGTGACAGTAAACTGACTATCTTTGAGTTGTGGACAACAACAAGACATTTGAGGATGTCATTTGGGCTTTGGAAAACACTGACCAACATTTTTCACCATTTTCTGACATTTTAAAGACCAAACAACTAATCGATTAATCCACAATGAAAATAGTTGTTAGTTGCAGCCCTAGTTTTACCAGGTCAACTCCAGTTTTTGAGTCTTTACCTGAGCATCAGTCACTCCCGGAGGCAGAGTTCCTTGTTTGAAACGGTCGAGCAGCTCCACAGACTCCTGCAGACGTTTCTGTTTTTGACCAAATAGATAAAAAGTCAGTATAATGTAAAGTTAAGTCAGGCCAATCTTCCGTCAGCTTAGAGATGGTTTTTTATATTCCACTATTAAAGCCACACAGCTCAATGCCTGAGATAATTGTGTTTCACTAAAACTTTCATGCTGATTTTCAGTAGACAAATGAGTTTCCTAAAGGGTAATGAGCAGCTTTCTGTGGTGTGATCATTGTCTAATGCTGAGCAAAATACAAGGTCATGTGGCCCAATTTGTTCTAATGAGCTTGCCTGTATGTGTGTGTATGTTCCTTTCTCTGCGTTTGTGTGCGATAGTGTTAGGTGTGCACTTTTGCCCGTGCGCACATGAGGTTTTGTGTGTGTGTGAGATTGTATGCAAAAATCAGGGCCATCCTTGTTCCACTCTCGTCATTAGGGGCAAGTTGAGGCTACGCCTGGCCCAGCAGGGTGCCAGATGTGCGTGTGAGCACACACACACACACACACACAACACACACTCTCCACCCCTCACAGCTGCCCCACATGTCCACAGCTCATCACATCCCAGGAGCTACTGGTGCTATTACTGTCACCAAAGAGCTCGCTAACAGCTTCATTACCCAGAGCACCAAAGCACTGATGACTCCATGAACAAAATTACCAAAACACAACAAAGACCTGGAGAAATGTCACGATGAGCAGGCCAGAGAACCGTCTGGAGCCAAAAAGGTCACAGAGTCGTTCCGAATAACAGAGAGGCCCCAAGCATGTTCATTAATTAGTCATGTTAAAATGGTTTTCAAAACAACGTCAAGTACATTTTAAGAGCGGTAATTACCGAGTCATATTCTATGCCTTTTAAATAATTTAAATAATGTATACTTTTTTTTAAATTGAAATTACAAATCACACTCTGTTTTTGTTAGACACACTACACACAGGCCTGAAATAAACACACATGCTCAGGTCCTATACATGCACATTTGGAGAGATGTCAGGGACAGGCGCCCTGAGGCCCAGGATGTGAACTGGCATTTCTCCAGCTACCAGTCCACACTCCGTACTTTGGTCCAACCCAACTCCCTACGGACTGAGCTACAGCCACCCCCAGAAAGGTTTCCTTCCTTTTGTTTCTCTTCAGTAAATGCTGGCTCTGTGCTGTTTAATGTAACATTACATTGCCAACGTGTAGGAGACTTGGCTCAATAAAGGCCTGTTAGCTCACTATAACACAGCAAATGTGTGGATGCCAACGAAAAGCTCAGCTCTTGCAGTCATCAGCAATCAACAGCTGCTTTTCCTCCCTTCACAACCAACGGGGTGAGATAGTTTTGCCTTGCAAGTGCAGAGCGGGCAGAAGGTTGACTACAGATTCACTGATCTCTGGGAGTTTCATCTGAATAGCTCAAAGGCAAGTACATAAATAGCAGCTGTATGTATTCCTGGGGTTGGTGGTAAAAATCAAAGTGAAAAATACATGATTTACCACTTCAAAACATAGAACATTCTAATTTTACCTTTGTACCTTTATTTATTCAGAGAAGTTTCACTGAGAGGAAGCCTCTCTTTTGCAGAAACGCCCTGATCACAGTCACAGTTACACATTCATACCTGTCGGAGTTTCACTCAGAAGCAGTCCTAAATTGTGAAGTCTTTCCTCTTGTATGAATATTGAGCTTAGTACTAAGGTATCAAAACTAATACAAACATTTAAAAGTCATTTCTAATGATAATCTGCACCACAGTTTGGTCAGTGCTTCATCAATTGGACCCTGATCTGGTTCTCCATCATCATCCTGTCACCCACTCTCAGCACTTTGTCTCTCCTCTCTCTGTATTCATGCAGGAGTTTTGAGACCACTGTGTTACAGAGCCCTGGCTTGCCCGATGTCCTCATTGACACAGATACTTTATATACCTTCATATTAAGTCAACAATTTCTCAAATATGTAAAACAAAAGAAAGCTAAACAGTACTCTGATGAAGTTTAAGTCCTCCTCAGTCCAGAAGAGATAACCTGGGCAGCATTAGTGAATGAGCAACTCTATCCCTTCCCTAAAAAAGTAGTACCGATGTGCCATCAAGCAAGGCACAAAGTCCCTGTCAGCTCAATATGAACGGTCCTAGGTAAACACAGATTAAAAGACGGTTCAGTTCAGCTTTTATCACACCAGATCCATGTGATGAATCATGTGGTTTGTGTACCTCGGTCACGAAGAGTGTGCTGGGGTCAATCACATCCAGGAAGTGCCTGAACCGACCAGAAAATGTGTTCTAAGAGAAGAGAAAATACATCAGAGAAACATTATCTTTGAGGCCACATTCATTTCAAAAAGCCATTTAAAAACATACTTTTTGTTCATAGGAATAAACAATTAATTTTCATTCAAACATCATTACCAGTACGACGTCAACATTAGATATTAGATGCAACTTGTGGCCTTTTAAAGTTTGCGTCTTCAACAAGTGATCACTGGAATAACAGTCGGGATGAGAAAGTTCAGAAAATCATATTTTCTTTATCTATCTGTATCTACTATACAGGTGAAATAAAACGTTTGTTCAAATTTAGGCAGCCAAATCTATATTCTGGATTTTTTTTTCTTTCAGCAGAGAGAGGTAGAGAGATTCCAGCTGTCACCCAGTAAACAGTGATATTACAGCGTGCCAGCTGTTTCAACACACCAGGTGGAGCCTCCTCATTAATACCTCTGACAAACTGTTTCCTATCTGCATTTTTTTGGGACCCATATCCACTCACACCATTTGCAATTAATTTCTATAATGACTGTGCCAGAAATACCTTTCAATCATTTATTCATCACTGAGCATAAGGAATCATTTCGGAGATGCAGCAACAGTCCACCACGCAGCGTTGAGAGGCACCCATCCCTCCCTAACTCGAGATTAATTACACTAACAGCTAATTTGAATGAAAATCTGCTATCTGACTCACTGCTACGCCTTGTGACTTCCTGAACATATGGATGGTTGGTAAAAACACAGCGTGGGGGAATAGTGTTTTTTTAAAATCTGTTAAATTCAATTATTCACCAGTGCCACTCCTACTCGAGCCGGCACTGGGGAGCAGAGGACGAGAGGGGACTCCTTCTAGCTGCGCTCCAAAGGCTAACAGCAGCTTCATCAGTGTTAAAGCAACACTAAAGCACTTTTCCCGCTTCGGTCCCCCTACAGGTTGGAAGCGGAATTGTCCATTACCGCTGTCTTAATGTCTCATTAATGTCTCATTCAAACTACAGATCCGCTACCCGGTCTGGCAAACTTGCGTAATGTAATGTAATGGACAGTTCCGCTTCCAACCTGTAGGGGGACCGAAGTGGGAAAAGTGCTCTAGTCTTGCTTTAAGCGTGATTTATACTTCTACGTAAAATCTACGCCGTTGCTACGTACATAAGTACGTGGAGACGCGGACCTACGCCGTAGCCTGACGTGCACCTCTTGAAAAATTTAACAACGCGTTGCGGCGACGCACATCGTGTCTTGGTAGCGTTGCATTTACCCCCGACTCATTTCCTGGTTCTCCTTCTCCATAAACAACATGAAATCAAGGAGAGGGTTAACTTTTCCTGCTACAGATTTCCCACCGTGGTCAGAAAGCACCGGGGAGACACTTTGGTTCTCTCACTATGACTCTAGAGTCACTACGCGCTCCGAAGCTAATCGCCGTAACTCTTTCACTTCGCTCTACCACACACTCCCCACACACACACACACACACACACACCGTGCCGGCTCGAAGCACACACCAGCGCACAAGTATAAACATCAGGCCACTTACGTAGGCTACGGCGAGAGCTCTGCGTGGAGCCTCCGCAGGACCATAAAACACGCTTTACACTGTATTCTGTGACCGGTCAGATCATGTGACCGGATTTGGACCTCATCTTGATGTTTAGTCACTGGTCATCCAAAATCCTATATTCATACTACATTTCAAAAGGGGTATTGATAACTCTCATGTGCATTATTTTTGTCTGATACTAGTGCTTTCATTGTTGATCATATCCTTCCTGAATGTGTTTTTATGTTTTGAACATGTGTTGTTTGGTTCTAAAGTCTATGCCATTAATATATCCAAGCACTACTCCTGTATGATTATATGATAATGTTACACTTGAATTCCACATTCAAGTATGTTTACTATGCTTTAAGTTTTTATTTATTTATTAGAAAATGAAAAAAAAAATGAAAATTGCAAACAATTTTTACTTTAATCCACACAAAAAGGTATGTAACTCTAGCATTTATTTTATGTAATTTATTTATTATTTCTTGAGCGATTTAAAATAGCACTTTCATAAAGTTGTGACGGTGCTTTTCCCAGCTTATCCAAGGTTCTGTTAATAAATGAAATTATGGGTTGAGGATTCGAAGAAAAAAAAATCTAATTCGAAAATCATAATATTAGGGTAAATGTAGTGTAAAAAGTACAATACTTCCCTTTGAGATAGAGCGGACTAGATATACAGTGCCTTGCGAAAGTATTCGGCCCCCTTGAACTTTTCGACCTTTTGCCACATTTCAGGCCTCAAACATAAAGATATAAAACTGTAATTTTTTGTGAAGAATCAACAACAAGTGGGACACAATCATGAAGTGGAACGAAATTTATTGGATATTTCAAACCTTTTAAACAAATAAAAACTGAAATATTGGGGGTGCAAAATTATTTCAGCCCCCTTAAGTTAATACTTTGTAGCGCCACCTTTTGCTGCGATTACAGCTGTAAGTCGCTTGGGGTATGTCTCTATCAGTTTTGCACATCGAGAGACTGACATTTTTGCCCATTCCTCCTTGCAAAACAGCTCGAGCTCAGTGAGGTTGGATGGAGAGCGTGCGTGAACAGCAGTTTTCAGTTCTTTCCACAGATTCTCGATTGGATTCAGGTCTGGACTTTGACTTGGCCATTCTAACACCTGGATGTGTTTATTTGTGAACCATTCCATTGTAGATTTTGCTTTAGGTTTTGGATCATTGTCTTGTTGGAAGACAAATCTCCGTCCCAGTCTCAGGTCTTTTGCAGACTCCATCAGGTTTTCTTCCAGAATGGTCCTGTATTTGGCTCCATCCATCTTCCCATCAATTTTAACCATCTTCCCTGTCCCTGCTGAAGAAAAGCAGGCCCAAACCATGATGCTGCCACCACCATGTTTGACAGTGGGGATGGTGTGTTCAGGGTGATGAGCTGTGTTGCTTTTACGCCAAACATAACGTTTTGCATGCTGTTGCCCAAAAGTTCGATTTTGGTTTCATCTGACCACAGCACCTTCTTCCACATGTTTGGTGTGTCTCCCCAGGTGGCTTTTGGCAAACTTTAAACGACACTTTTTGGATATCTTTAAGAAATGGCTTTCTTCTTGCCACTCTTCCATAAAGGCCAGATTTGTGCAGTACGACTGATTGTTGTCCTATGGACAGAGTCTCCCACCTCAGCTGTAGATCTCTGCAGTTCATCCAGAGTGATCATGGGCCTCTTGGCTGCATCTCTGATCAGTCTTCTCATTGTATGAGCTGAAAGTTTAGAGGGACGGCCGGGTCTTCAGATTTGTAGTGGTCTGATACTCCTTCCATTTCAATATTATCGCTTGCACAGTGCTCCTTGGGATGTTTAAAGCTTGGGAAATCTTTTTGTATCCCAAATCCGGCTTTAAACTTCTCCACAACAGTATCTCGGACCTGCCTGGTGTGTTCCTTGTTCTTCATGATGCTCTCGCGCTTTAACGGACCTCTGAGACTATCACAGAGCAGGTGCATTTATACGGAGACTTGATTACACACAGCTGGATTCTATTTATCATCATTAGTCATTTAGGTCAACATTGGATCATTCAGAGATCCTCACTGAACTTCTGGAGAGAGTTTGCTGCACTGAAAGTAAAGGGGCTGAATAATTTTGCCCGACCACTTTTTTCAGTTTTTATTTGTTAAAAAAGTTTGAAATAGCCAATGAATTTCGTTCCACTTCATAATTGGGACCCACTTGTTGTTGATTCTTCACAAAAAATTACAGTTTTATATCTTTATGTTTGAGGCCTGAAATGTGGCAAAAGGTCGAAACGTTCAAGGGGGCCGAATACTTTCGCAAGGCACTGTATTAAGTTGTTTAAAATGGAATATACTCAAGTAAAGTACAAGTACCTAGAATTTGTACTTAAAGGGATAGTTAGAATTTTTTGAAGTGGGGTTGTATGAGGTACTAATCAATACTCAGTGTATTAGCTACAGTAGATGTCGGTCGGTGCGCCCCCAGTTTGGAGAAGCAGGCAGGAGTGCTGACACGGAAGCTAAGCAATGTCCTGCTGTGGACGGGGGTAGCTGCTAAATGTATTTCAGACACCTTAAAAAAATCAATATCAGTTTAAGTGTACACTATATTTAGAATATTTTCACAGCTACCTTTACCTAGATGTCAGAAAGCCCTGTTTAAGATAATACAAGAGGAATTGAAACCATTCCACGTTCTGGTCAAAGCCACCAGACTCCATTGACAAGAACAGGAATTTTACCTCGCAGAACACGGGAGTTGCTGGTCTACTGCAGCCTCGATTGGTTCGTGTGTTTGTTAGCTTCTAACCCTTTTAAAACGCCAAAGTCACACCCTTACACAAACTAACTAACCAATCGAGGCAGTGATAAACCAGCAACACCTGTGTTCTGCTAAGTAAAATTGCTGTTTTTGTCAATGGAGTCTGGTAGCTTTGTAGACCGTGCTATAACGGCTTCAGTTCCCTCCATGTAAACTTAAACAGGGCTGTCTCAGGACATGGTTAAGCTGTGAAAATATTCTAAATATAGTGTACACTTAAACTGATATCGCTTTATTTAGGTGGGCCTTTTTTTAGGTGGCTAAAATACATTTAGCTGCTGCCCCCCCCCCTCCACAGACACTGCTTAACTGTCATGCCTGTCCTCCTGCCTGCTTCCCCAAACTGGGGGGGCACCACCCTCAACTGAAGCTTACACCGACTATGGAGAAGCAGGCCTACTCCACTTCAAAAAATCCAAATTATCAGTATCAGTACTTGAGTCGATATGGACCTTTCTCACAGCAGACATGTTGACTTGTCATAGTAGGAAAAGCACAGCTGAAAGTGATAACCTTAACGATGGCTCAGTTCCATCAAGTGTCCCAGTAAGCTATTTCAGTGAGTCAGCATGCACAATACCAGGACCTCTCCTAAGTGGAATGCAGCCATCAGTAATGGTTTAATACCAGGACCTCTCCTAAGTGGAATGCAGCCATCAGTAATGGTTTAATACCAGGACCTCTCCTAAGTGGAATGCAGCCATCAGTAATGGTTTAATACCAGGGCCTCTCCTAAGTGGAATGCAGCCATCAGTAATGGTTTAATACCAGGGACCTCTCCTAAGTGGAATGCAGCCATCATTAATGGTTTAATACAAGGGCCTCTCTCCTAAGTGGAATGCAGCCATCATTAATGGTTTAAATACCAGGGCCTTCCTAAGTGGAATGCAGCCATCATTAATGGTTTAATACCAGGACCTCTCCTATTTTAAGTGGAATGCAGCCATCAGTAATGGTTTAATACCAGGGCCTCTCCTAAGTGGAATGCAGCCATCATTAATGGTTTAATACCAGGGCCTCTCATAAGTGGAATGCAGCCATCAGTAATGGTTTAATACCAGGACCTCTCCTAAGTGGAACGCAGCCATCATTAATGGTTTAATACCAGGGCCTCTCATAAGTGGAATGCAGCCATCATTAATGGTTTAATACCAGGGCCTCTCATAAGTGGAATGCAGCCATCAGTAATGGTTTAATACCAGGACCTCTCCTAAGTGGAATGCAGCCATCATTAATGGTTTAATACCAGGACCTCTCCTAAGTGGAATGCAGCCATCAGTAATGGTTTTGAATACACCTGTGCTTGTCCTACTATGACATGTCAACATGTCAGTTTTGTATATTGGTATTGGTATTTTTTATTGACAAAAAATAAATAAAAATGTTAACATGTAGGAAAAGTGAAAAAGGTCTATAATGCAACTACTTAGTTAGATTCCACCACTGCCTAAACCCAATGTAAATCTGAGTCACATGCCTGAGGATTATTGGCCAATACAGAGGATTCTGAATCAAAAAATACTGCGTGTTTGTTGAATAACGTTACTACACTTTGACAGCCATTAGCACAAAAGGGTCACACATTGTTAGCTGTGACGTGATCTAGCTAGCAAAATTGTTAGCCATCAATTTGCTCTATCTTAGCTCACTAGCTAGAGCCTGTCACCTCACCTGTCATTTTGGCCAACCAATTTTGCTGACACGGTGAGAGAGTGTGACGTTAGCTGTTGACAAGATATATGTCAATGGATACAACAGAGGCGAACTAGCTAGGGCTTTACACTCAAACATGTACAGAATTGTAAACAAGTTCATATGCCAAATATAAGCTTTAACAGTAAACCTATGTTACTGCTGCCTGGCACTTGAAGCACACTATGGAAGTAACGGTAAAGTTCCTGTGGCAAACTTTAATCGATAGAAAAGTCAAAGTACCTGGTCGAAACGAGACTTGCCATGCTGGAATGTCCCATATTCAGACATGCTGCTGCAAACGCACACAAATCTGTAACAGTCTTCTTCTTCTTCTTCTTCTCTACGATGATAAAAGTGTTTACAAACACTTTATCAAAGTGCAAGCTGCAGAGGCGCGCCGTAGCTGTCCAGTGGCCAGCTTGCATTAAGGGTAATGTAGTTTTTCCGGGGTGCTTTGCTCGGACAGAATGTGGTTTGAACTTACGTTAAGTTGACTACACCTCCCAGGAGAACGTGCTTTGTTCTTAAAGTGGGGTTTATGTATGCTGTTTGGAGTACAACGAGTACAACAGATAATAAAAATGCGACATGTTTGAGTTCTATGTCGTTGGTGAAAGCACTGAAGGAAGGTGATTGAGTTTAAAGAGTATAACAGTTACATAGCCCCCTAGTGGTGGTTTTTAGTTAAAGTCAGTAGTAGAGAAAAAATGCAGGGGTTGGTCAAAATAATCTGAACACCTTATATTAATTTTCTTTAAAAAAAATTTTGGAGGGGGTCCAATGTAGGGGGAGTTACATACTACAATAATAACCTTACAGCACATACTGTGGGAAGTATATGCTGATTCCAGTATTTTTAGACTTAACATACCAAAAAGCACATTTTCACCCTTTTTCACGGGCACAATTCACATATTTTCAGATATTTTACATGTGAAACATAAAATGTGAAAACGTCAATTTCACATGTAATATCACAGGTGCACCATGTACACAAATCACATGTGATTAATAATTCACATACAGGCACATTTTCAGACATTTAAAAAAAAAATCAATATAATATATCAATATATGAAAGATCCAGTGCTGCATTCCTCCAGCAGAATATGATTCACTGCCATGTGGTGAGGGCTAATAACATTTCATAAATGTAGGGTGTTGTTTTAGAGGGACATGGCCTCATGTTTCTTAAATCATGGTGTGTGATATTGTTAGTGTTTAATAGGGACAATTTGATTCATTGGGAGTGCTTCAATTTAAAGTGGTTTCATTACTTGACTCAGTTTGCTCCAGTCAGAACATCCCAACTGGACTCGGTTTTGACTGGCTCTCCTCACTGCAGAACTAAAACACAACTTTTGAATAGGTGTAATCACAGCATTTATGAATAATTTAAATAAATACCCTGAGTTAAACACCACTGCAGTGGACACACATCTATTACTTTTGATATGACAAGAGACATGTCTTTTTTTGTTATTAACCCTGCTGTTGTCCTCAGGTCAAATTTGACCCGTTTACAAAAGCTTTCTATATCAGAACTATATAGAAAAAAAGTGACAAATGTTGGAAAAAGCCACAAAAACGCAGAAAAAAAAAAGAAATAAATTGCTGAAAAAAGTGACAAAAAAAAAATACATCCAAAACATTGCCAAAGGTGACAAAAACTTGTTTTAAAAAAGTGACTAAAAAAAAGGAGAAAAAAAACATCAAGAAAAGTGTAGAAATTTTTTTTTTCAAATTTCAACCAAGAAAATCACAAGTTGCATGGTCGATGGGAAGACAACACAAGGGTTAATTAATGTCTTCATAAGTGATATTATCTGAAGAACACCAGCTATAAACCGAGAGAGGGCTGAAGCTTACTATCCATTAAAGGGTTGTGTTTTAATATAATTTCATCAAAAAACACACACAAACGCACCACAAAGACAAATTTACAACCAAACATACGGTGAGCAAGAAACACAAAATATTCTTTATTAAATATACAAAATTTGTGAAACAGAATTGCATCACGAATTGTAAACTTTCCAATCTCACATACTACCTTAAGCACATTCCACCGGCTACACACTCAAAAGGACAAAACAGAATCAGTTTTAAAAACTTAAATAAAAATGGAAGACATGGAAGAGGACATTTATTCTTGCGCTTCCGAAGTGCCGAGTCACATTTAATATGTCTCTACGGTCATCTATACACTGAGATGACAAGACGGTTTGGGATGTTTTTGTATGCTTCAAGCTCACTGGCAAACCATCGTTGTGGTGTCAAAGTAGGCCCGAGTGCTTAAGTCACAGAGCGATTAGAAAGTGCATTACGGTGTAAAGATCTAACTATAGCCTACTGATATCAACAGACGGGTACAGTAGAGTTATGTTCTGACGATTAAGTAGTGCAAGAACATCCACGAACGCTGTTAAATGTGGCATCATATCAGAATACTTCATGGTGTAACAATCTGCTCCATAGATTAAGTTTCAAGGCTGTTTTCTTTTCTTTTTTTTTGGCATTTCACAGGAAATCACTATTACTGCTCATTTTCTATTGGTATGCATACAATTTATTTGTGTGCAGTGATCTAAACAATATCATAACAAAGCATCAAAAGAAGTCAAAAGAAGTGAACTCTCTCAGCTAACAGATGGCTTTTCTTCTTCAAAACCTGCCCCGAGCCCCGACAAGCTAAATTAAGTGCTTGATTCTTGACGAGCGTCAAAAACAAAACAAAAATAAGGCAGTATTTGGCATTTCAATACGGCATATATGCTCTAGAATTGCGGTATATATCCCTTTGTAACACCTGGAAGCAGTAAGGATATGCGTGCTTGAGCAGAAGCGGATGTGACAGACACACAGACACTGAGGGAGGGCAGTCAAGAAGCAGCATGTTCGCAGGCATTTCTCAGCAGTGGAGTTGTGTTGATAACACACACACGCACACACACACACACACACACACACACACACACACACATACACACACACACACACGTGTGGGAAGGCAGAAGCCTGAGATCAGACAAGCTGTGATGGCTGATCTTGATACCGACTGGATACTGAGTGATACTGTCTTCACCTGATAACACCGTGACCCATACAAGAATAAGTTAGCTTATGTGGCTGAGCATTGTGGGTAATTTCAAGACATGCCCACAGAATAGAAACGAAAGACGAAGAAATCAAGGTGGAAACAATAGGAAGGGAGCGAGCAAAAGATAAACAGCACTTGATCGTGCGTAAAAGCATTCACTTGCTGGCTAAGAACACTTTTGAACATTCAGAAGCTCCAATCCGTTCCCAGTGACGTGGCCGCGACAAGGCTCAGCTCCCACACCGCTCATCTGGTTTGTAGTTTCTAAAACTAGTCCGAGCACTGGATATTTATTAGGGAACATTTTTGTAGAGTGTCAATCCAGAACAACATATAAACCATCTGGACAAAGTGATGCCAATCACAAGCAGAACGTCACTACTGTATAAGAAACATATTGGTGGTTTTGCATGAATTTACCTCATTAACCAAATACTGTGTATACTTCAAAATAACGCAGACTATTTTACAAAGCATACCTAAAGATTATAGATTTTTTTTCCCCTTCCTTCTAAGCACCCATTGGTTTCAGTTCTATCAGAGAAAAGCTCAATGTTTAAAAATACAATTCATAGATGAGAAAATCAATATCTCTCTCAGACACGAGAATGGTATCGGTCTTCTAATCCAACTCTTGGAAACAAGCGTACTTCCCAAAACGTTGAACGATTCCTTAAGCATGGAAAACCACTGGCAGAACTTTGCTCGAGATCCCCTGCAGTGAACATTGTGTTGCACTTCAGTGATGTGGTACCATTGGGTCATTCAGTAGTTGTGAGCCAGGCCTGTTTTGACAGTCCATTGCTGCTGCCAGATACAACCAGATTTACAACAGTTGTCTATTGATTTTCTGACAACATAGTAGAGCTGGAATAATGAGTCAATGTATCCATTAGTCAACTTGCAGGAAACTTAAAAATCTATTAATTGTTTCAACCAGTTTTCAAGCCAAAATGCCAAACATTTGATACTGTATTTCCACCTTCCCAGATTATCAGGATTTGCAGCTTTTCTTCGTCTTACAACACTAGTTGCAGACCTACAATAAGGTTTTCTGGTAACTGAATCTTGCATGTTGCACTATTTTGAGGAAAAAAAAAAGGTCTTGAGCAGGTTTCGGGTCTCTGCAAATTGAGCTCAATGCTGCAGCTGCACTGAAATGAAGTGAAACCAATGGCTGCCTCGAAGGTATAAAATCGATCTAAACCTGATGGTATACGCTACACAAATGCCCAGCATTGAATTAAAGTGTATGCAATTTGGGGTTAATGGTCTGAAACATGCAAAAGCACCAGAGTGGCCCTTCACGTCGGTCGCTCTCCTTTCTCTACAGAACTGCAACACTTTTGGAGAACATTTTTTTGGAGATAAAAAAAAAATAACAACTTTGTGAGGAGTTAGTTGTATATACAGTGTCATGGACTGAAACTCTACCATTTCTCTCTTTTGTGATAAGGTGATAGGAGTGAGGTGAAAAGGAGGAATCAATGTTTCTACAATCAGGATCCCAAAATGGGAGCATGTGGGCTCTCCTCTGTGAGCTCGAAACCAACTGGCTGTGTGAACCTGAAAACAACCTGAGGACCCGCTACATTGAGAGCCGCCCCAACCAAAGCCTTCTGCCAGGACGTGTGTGTTTCAGCACAGTTAAAGCATGCCGGCTGGAAAACATGGCCTCGACATCTCTCAGTGCCTAGAGATTTTTGTATCAAAAAGGACAGCATAGCAGTGAAAAGACTAAAGAGCTGTTGTGGAGGACAGCGTGAACACAACCACAAACCCTCCCCCTCCCCCCTTCGTCACTTTAACTTGGAGCGCACTTGCAGGAGAGTGGGCTTCTGCTCCATGATGCGCACCAGCAGCGTGTCAATGTAGTCCTCCAGATCTTTGACCTGCGGCTTCAATTTCTTCAGCTCCACCTCCCGCTTGGCCAGCAGAGATTTCTGACGCTCAAACTCCGCCTTCTGCCTCTGCAGCTCGGCCTCCCGCTGCACCAGCAGGGCCACCAGCTCGCTGTGGTTCAGGTGGTAGTACGAGCCCGCGCCCGTGCCCACGCCCTCGGCCACAGGCTGAAGACAGACCGGAAGAACAATCAACGGGTGACAAAGTTAACAACAGTCTGATGTGTTTTCATTGGATTTTAAGGGTGGAAGAAAAGAAAATCCAAAATCGTATGAATCCTGATCACTATTTTTAAAATCGATTCTCTTCCCTGGAATCGATATTTTTTTATTTAGTTTTTTTTTTTTTTTAACCAATAATTCACCTAATTATTTTCTGTTTATACAGTAACGCTAACAGCAACTACATCATATTGGTTTCTAGCAAAACAGAGCGAAAGCAGAAAATCCATGTTATGTTCTGACTGACTGACTGACTGACATGTGATGTGCATTCTTCTTAGAAAACTATTAGTTTGTAGAAATGTCTCATGATATATTGTCTCAAGAAGTGTATTATTCAACTTTTGTTTTTTTTAAAGAAGGAAAAGAAAATCGCAATATTCAATACTATCGAATCGCAATAAATGAATAGCGCAATTCAAATCAAATCGTGAAAGAATCGAATTGGGACAAGCCCTGTAGGACTTCCTGTCGATTAAAAGGTGGAGCCCTTTGTCTGTTCAGCCATAGTGGTTGGATTGCTGCTCATGCTAATTTATTCCAAACAAATCAGAAATGTAATAACACGTAGCTCTCGGTGTACTCATCCCAAGTGCAAGTAGTACCCATCTTTCAGATCAAAATGGCGGACTTCCTGTTGGGTTTAGGGTATGGCTCTAATGAAGTTGTTTGTACATCTTGACATGCTACATATGTGTACCAAGTTTCGTGAGTCTACGTTAAACGCACTGCAGGGGCTCAATTTTCTTAACTTTCTAGGGGGCACTAGCGAGCCATTTTTGTGCGCCTATTCCCGAAACCCTTTAAATACGTAAATTTTCGGAAAAAGACGGGAAAAGAATAAAAACAATAATTCCTTCAGTTTCAATAGGGCCTTCGCCGCTGTCGGTGCTCGGGCCCTAATAATAATAATAATAACTTACATTAAACAAAAGTTAGACAACAAATTTAGTGTCTAACTACATCCTCACTGAATGAGAAAATGGTGAAATCAAACTTGTAACCTGCCTAAAATCTATAGAACTCTAAATTAAGAGTACACATTATGAAGTGAGTTTAAAAAAAAGAAAGAAATAGGTTTATAAAACTACAGCTTATTCTTCTTTATACCAGTACCTTTTTGTTTTTACACCGATTACTTCCTAAATTTGCAATTTTAGCAACATTTGTTACACTTATTGCTGTTTAATGAAGTTATTATTATTATTATTATTATTATTATTATTATTATTATTATCATCAGCATTATAATTGTCAGGTGTATTAAAGTCAACAAGCAGGAGTTGTGTAGGTAGAGAAAGGAGCCAGTTTGTTTGATTACCAGAAGTGTTCATTTCAGTTTTACAGCAGTCCTGATCATTGAAGCTCAAAAAACACAAAGACATAGTTACTGTTGTTTGCCTCTGTAGG